>NW_021319077.1:0-3049 GCF_001605985.2 Dendrobium catenatum | reverse complement strand
AAAGCAGTAAAAAAGCCGTCCCAAACGAAGCCTAAGTCAGCCAAAATCTGTACATTGAAGGGTTTTTTTTTTTGTTTTTTTAATGTAAAAGAAGCTATAGTTTATATGGGGTTTATAACATTTATTGTCCTCTCCTAATGTTTGCTAACTCAAAATGTTCTAGATCATAGATGTGAAGAATCTTTTTTAGAAAAATTTGAGGGGAAGTAGAAATTTTATATAAGAGAATTTTAATTTAAATAAGTATCATATAGGGAAATATTTTAATGTTTTCTAAGTTTTATTTATTTTTCTTGAGAAAATGATACAAATGTTCCCTTGAGTTTTATAAATGATCAAAATGATATCTAATTATATTAAATGATCATTTAAGTCTTTCAAACTCTTAAGTAGTTTAGTGATCAAAACGATCATTTAATGTAGTTGAGGATTCTTTTGATAATTCGTAAAGAGTTGAATGATCATTTTGATCTTTTTTTTTTTTAAGCTAGAAATCAAACTGATCACAATTGGGATCCTTCACCCTTCTCTTCTATTTGGCACCTCTTCTAAGAACTTAACTACTTTCTTGTAAGGTTGTATTCTTCTCTCAGAGGCCTACACAATACTTTGCAGCTCTTTTACCAATAACGTCAGTAGTATCGAGCCGCGGTACCGAGCGAAGGGATAACTTGATGCATTCCAGTTGGTCTTCGAACGGCATTAGGTATCCGCACAGAATAATTAATCATCCATTAGATCCTACTCCAAAAATAAACAATAGATAAGCCATATATTAGATGATTTTCCACAACTACTTATAGGAACTTATGCAAGATGCCTGCTGAGAAAGATTCAAAATTTTGAGGACGGATGGAACTTGAAGAGCTCCTCTAATAGACCATCCATTGTCTTTACATAGATGAACATGTGTCAAATTCATATACTCCATATTTATGATTTTTTTTCTTGAGTACATAGCTATATACTTATATATATTGATCAAATGCTTAATAAAACTATGAGCACACAAAGATAAATTTGATGTAATGAAAATTTCTTAATATATATGAAAGTAAATACCTAAATTCATAATATTTGTCGAGTTCGTTTTAGTTCATAATTATAAACTAGTTAGGCTGATTGCTGAACCATTTTTCTTTTTCATTTTTTCATATTTAACTCGAAGGATTGCATGTAAGGATACAAGTGAGTTAAGCCGACTCGGGCTCGGCTCAATAAATGGCTCGTTGATGAGGACATCCGACCGTGAAAGTTTATTAGAGGAGGAGCTGAAGATTGACGACCATGATTATATCATTTTAATTTGAGTTATTGTTTGTATTTTGATTTATTTATGCATTTTTTCATTTTTACCCTCACTTGAGGGAGTCGGCCTATGTGATCCCAGGGGTACTTTTGTCGTTTGTCTTAATATTGTATTTTGTCTATTTATAGCCCGCTCTCTTCTTTTTGAGGGATGGATGATTATTAAGAAAAAAAATGCAACATTTTGTCTTGAGAGTTCTTATGAGAGGTAAAGTCCATAGGTGAGGGCAACGTATTACCCACTAGCCACAGGAAGCATTCGGGCTCGTGGTTTGAAGTCCCTAGGTGAGGGCAAAGTATTGCCTATCAGTTGCAGGAAGTGTCCGAGCTCATGATTTATTTTCTTCACTGACTCCCTCCCTTTCTCCAAGACGTCGGCCCCCATCTCCCCATCTCCCTTTCGGTCAAACTCCCACCACCACTAAACCTTAGACCCCAAGCCCTACCTCCTCTAAGTTGCTAGCCACAATACCCCATCATTTGCCTCCAAATTTCAAATCCTCAAATTGATACTTTTCATTAATAAGTCATTTTAAATTAGGAAGAATTTTAAATTCAGATTCTAATCTATTAGAATTTAAATTTTCTTTCCTAAAATAAGATGAGTTATATTAAGAAAGTCACTCCAATCAAGGCCTTTTAAATTTGAGAGATAAATTGTATTAAATTATCTTTCATAATTTAAATTACTTAGATTGGAAACTCAACTAAATCCCCTAATCTCCTCCAATCTTCATTAATGCATGTGGGCCCCTCCACTTCCCCTCTTGGCCTCCCCCTCTCTCTCCCTCTCCTCTAATTAAGAGGCCCATTAAAGCTCCCCCAATTAAGCCATCAATTCCCCAATTTCTTCCACCCTTTTGGTTGAAATTAATTTCAGAAATTTTGAATTTGCTTCCCTCCCAATTCAAAATAAAAGTTTTGATTTTAAATTCTTTAAAATCTGAATTTTTTTTCCTAAAATAGATGGGTTAAATTAGTAAAAGCCCCACCATTCAAATTAATTTAAATTTTGAAAAGGATATACTCTAAATCTCATTTCCTAATTTAAATTTCTAAATTTAGCAACCCCTCTTAATCACCCCATTAAATCCTCACAAGGGGCCGGCCAACACTTCTTCCATCCTTTAATTGGAGAAGATTCAGGCTTCGTTTGAGACGGCTTTTTTATTGCTTTCTAAAACGGAGTTTTAGTACATTTTTTTTTTATTTTTGTACTAAAACTCCGTTTTAGAAAGCAATAAAAAAGCCGTCCCAAACGAAGCCTCAAATTCAAACTTTTCCCTCTTCTCCAAACATTAAAATCTAAAATTAAATTTTAGATTTTGAATTGCCCAATCATGACTAGCTTGGTTCTACATCACTCGTGAGCTAAGTTCGATAAGCTAACGAGCCAAGTTTGAGCCAGCCTTGACTTGACTCGTTCGCTCGCGAGCCAACTCATTAAAAAATATTAATATAAAATGCACTTAAAATATATTAGCATTCAAGATTTTAAATATAAAGTTATTTAAAATGTTTAAAAAATTAACCTCACTTTCTTATGACAAGTAATTATTTATTATTACTATTTTAATTTATCATTCTTTTTATCATTTTATTATAATAATTGCTTTAATCATGATCATTTTCTCTCTTTCATAATAAATGAGCCGGCTCATTAGCCACCTCGAACTCGTAGAATAAAGCTCGAGCTCAAGCTCAAACTCAATTAATTAATAAAGCTCAAGCTGAAGCTAGA
>NW_021319076.1:205207-227919 GCF_001605985.2 Dendrobium catenatum | reverse complement strand
TCAAGATTAAAATATCAAATGAATTTCATACTTTTGCTTACATTTCTAACATTATTTTTTTCTTCACTTTTTGATGTTGTCAAAAAGGGGGAGAAATTATTTGTTGTGTATGTTTTCGTATGTGTATTTGATTTTTTTTGTTTTTTCTTTTGTGTTGTTTTGTGTTGTATAAAAATTTTGAAAAACAATTTTTTTTTTATTAATTCAAATGCCTCCTTATTTTCATGAGTTCATCATTTTAGGGGGAGTTAAGGAGATTCTTAGAATTTGAAATATTACAAACAATAATTATTTTGCCATCATCAAAAAGGGGGAGATTATAGAGAGAGTTGATATTTGCATGTTTTACATTCTTGCAACTTATATTATTTTGATGATTTCAAATATTATTATTTTATATATCTCCTAACACTTTTTGAAAGATTTATTTTTGCTCTAGTGTGTACTAACATTTCAGGAAAATCAAATCCAAGCGATGAAGACATCAAATTATTCATTTGTAAATTATAAATTTTGAAATAAGAGGGAGTGATTGTAATTGAGTGAAAAATCACAACACACACTCTTGGGGGACAATTTTTGTGAACTGATTGTACGGGACGAACCTTGTACGTAAGGGACGATCATGTCAATCAACCCCTGGGAAGAGCAATGGATCGAACAGGCGGAGAAAATTTTCTAAGTCCTAATCATCTAGGACGAGTTTAATATTTGTCCCGGGATGAACGTCTCTGGATTCTCACCTTCCACTGTTCGTCCAGACAAAAAATATGGTTTATACCGGGACGAAACTCTCTGTATGAGATCATACAGGATGAAATAAATTTTCATCCCTTGACGAAACTCTCTGTAGAAAATTGTTCAAGGATGAAGCCTGTTCGTCCCAGGATGAACAGAACCGACTTACCTTAGTTAGTTACGTCCTGTAGAATTTTGGGAACCGACCTATGTAATAACCATTTCATACCGGACGAATATATTTCATACGGGATGATGAGCGTGTACAAACATAGTTCATACCAATATATATTAGGATCGTTTCTGACACTTTAAGTAAAATTGTCTGGGACGATCCACAATCGTACGGGATGATCCACTGCGTACAGAATTGAAAACTTGCAGTTTTTGGGCAGTTTTTCTTATCTTTTATATATATAGTTCAAATTAAACTGCCACCCAATCTTTTTGCTCATTGATCTTTGTGCCTATTGGAAGAAGAGTAAAGGAGAGAGTGAGAGAGAGCATTCAAAGAAGGATTTCTACCACTGGAGCCTGAAGGCTTTGCATGGTGTTCAAAGGTAAGATTTCCTACTTGTGATTTGAGATTACTTCACTCTTTTTCTTTCTTCCTTCTAGATTTCTTGGAAAGAGATATATTAAGGAGATTTGATTCTCTATCGACACTTGGAAAGTGTGAAAGAACGAAGGGTTCTCTGCCCATACTAGGAGAGTGTGAAAGGATGAAGGGTTCTCTACCCACACTAGGAGAGTATAAAAGGACGACGGTTCTCTGCCAACACTAGGGAAAGTGTAAAAGGATGACGATTCTTTGCCTAATCGGGTAGTGGTGAAAAGAGTGTTTGTAAAGGCTTCTCCGCCTTGCTGTGGGTGCAAAAGGAAAGACACTATTGGTATTAGTGCAATACTCTCCTAGTGTAAGAGGGTGCCTCTGGGGAGTGGATGTAGGTCTGGTTTAGACCGAACCATTATAAATCGTGTGTCATTTATTTTACGGATTTTTATTTTCTGCATTTAATTTTGTGTTTTAAAAAATTATGGTTGAACAACTTTTTATAAAAATTCATTAAAGTTTAATTCGGTTAAATTTATCAAAAGAGGGAAATTTTTTAACTACAAATTCACCCCCCTCTTGGTAGCTTTGGGACATTAACTTAGGTTTAACAACCTATTCACTATACTCAACAAGTATTAATAAATATACCTAAAGTATTTTACAAATTATGCAAAAATCACATAAGGTTATTAACCATGTTTAAGGAACCATTAGCAAATATAATAATATCATCATCAAGGCTAAAATGAAAAATAGGAAAATCACCTAATGTCCTATAAATCAAATTAGGGTGAATGAAATACAAGTTTTGAATGCCTCTAAACATATACTCAATAGTTATAATAAATAAAGCAGGATATAGGGGATTACCCTATCAAAAACCAAGTGTAAGCTGAATGTTAGCCAAAGAAATCACAATGAAATAACAGCCTTCAATGTAGTTTTTATAAGTTGAATGTAAGCCAAATTAGAACCAAATAACAAAAGAATTTTATAAAGAAAAATACAATTGATGTTATTATAGGCTTTAATAATATCCAATTGAAAGCTAAGAGTCCTCCTTCTCACATTGGTATCAATATCTTGAAGCAACTCTTGAGCAAGAAAATTTTATCACATATAGCCATACCTTTGAAAAAGCTGTTTTGATATAAGGGGAAATAAGAATAGCGAGGAAAGGATCAAGACGACCCATTAAAATCTTTGAATTAGCTTACTAGAAAAAGAGAAAAGACTGATGTGTCAAAAATAATTTCAATAATTTGTAGCATTTTCTTAGGAATCAAAATAATTGTAGTAGAAGTAAAGAACATAGTAATCGGTTTGTTAGCAAAGAAATCTAACATCTCCCCATGTAAAAAACCACTATTAATCTTCCAAGCTTTCTGATAAGACTTTGTAGTGAAATGATTAGTCCCAGTCACATAATTAGAATTCATGGAATTAATGATATAAAAAAATTTCCTTAGTAGATGGGGGTTGGATAAGAGATATATTATATTCCTTAATAATAGCAAGGATGTGCTGGGGATGATTAATAAGATTAGGCCTTGTAAAGAATTATCAGGATGCAAACTTTTGAATTTCAAGGCATTATTAAGGAGCTTAAGATTATCATCACTAGATTGTTGCTAGCTGATATTCTCAATGGAATTCACATTAGCTTTAGTAGCCAAAATATTAGAGAAATTTTTTTGAATTATTCTCAATCCACCAAATAATTTTGAATTTCAAACTTTTGAGTTTCAATCAAAGTTTATTAATGCTTTGTAAAGAATTATCATGATGCAAAGGAGCTTCCCAATTTTTATAGACCATCATTAAGAAGGAATCTTCTAAAAGCCAGGTATTTTGAAATTTGAAGTTAGAAGGGGAGGTAAAATGATACATCTTAGTACAAATAAGAAGGGGAGAATGATAAAAAAAGGCTCTACTAAGGATCTCAACATGAGCACCATTAAAGGAATCAATCCAATAGTTATTAAAAAGCAAATCATCTATCTATTACTACTAATTCCCATGATTCGAAGTGAAGATTTTTCCAGAAAAACCAATATCAACCAAAATCTAAAAATAAGTTGTTAAAGTCCTCCATGGGCTGATAGATAGGTTTAGCTCAACCATGTCTTTTAGAGGGAACAAAATAGTGTTAAAATCACCGCCCACAATCCAAGGAAGGAAAACATTTAAATGGAAGAGGGAGGATTGGTACCAAAGAGTTATTCTAACAAACCTATAAGAAGAAGTATAAATAAAAGATGCAAGTCATTTACACTAATGGAGTTCAATATGTCAATGAAATAATTGAGAACAATCACCAATAAAATTAATAACCATTGGGTCCTTCAAAAGAACCCAAATCTTATTATAAATGTTAGCATATCCATGATTACCCATAACAACTCCAAGTTCTATTGAGCCTACAACCACTTCTCTTTTAAACTTTTAGCCCTTCTAACTAGAGTATGTCATTCTTTTTTAAAGTTATGTTGTAGTTTATTGCAATTTATAAAGAAGGAAATTGTACCTCTGAAGGTGGATCAACCTCTTCTCCAAAGACTAAAATGAATGGTGTAGATTGAGGTACAATGTTACATGTGCTTCAGTTTGCCAACAATTATTCTCTCAACTTTGTAATCAATTTACACTTATTATTATATAAAACATTCATTAGTATTTACACCAATATTTTTTGAGAGCATCAGCTAATCCATTTGGTCATGTTGATCATAAAAAAAAGAAGAACATAGAATTAGGACATCTAATTGCCCATATTTTGGAAAAGAAGTATGATTTAATTCATCCAAAACAAGACTTTGAAGAACCACTCTATTATTATGACGCATCCTTTAGGGTTATCTTCAATAAGGATGAGCCCAGAAAAACTCATGTAGTTTTGAGTGAAACAGAAGAAGAAGCTGAACCTTCATATACTGTTGGACCAAATTATCAGGATTTGGTTCAAAGATTTGACAATTTAGAGGCTCATTTTGATCAAATTGAAACTCACTTGCAGCAGCAAGATATTTAGCACAATCAGGATATGGGATTTATGCATGATCAGATAAATGCCATTAATTCCAACATGTTTATGATGAGTAGTTACTTCAACTTCTTTGGTGCAGCACCACCTCCTCCTCCAGATCAGGGTCCATCTGAATGATTTGTTTAGTGTTTGTTCAGTGTTTCGTTTATAGTCATGTGTTTGGGTGGATTTACCTTTAGTTTTGTTTATTTTTTCCTTGGTTTAAGGGTTTGTTACTATGATATCTTGAATCTCAAATTGTAATAGTCGATCCGGATATCCAATATAATGTTTCAATATTTTGTTATTTATATGTTTTAGAATATGCGCTAGACTTTATGACATTCACATTTTTTAATCTAAAAGTGCCTTTATTAAATTTGTAAATTAAAATTAAATTTCATTAGAAAATATGAATTTTTTCTAAATTTAAGAGATGCTTATAACTTGATATTATTAGATATTTTTAATTCCCATTGTCCTCCCCCCCCCCCCTTATTTAGACTAACAATTATCTTTAATAATTATTATTGCAATTTAGATGTTTTCTTAGTTTGTATTTTTTTCAATTAGTAATTATGCACTTTAGAAAAATTTAAATTTTAGATTATTAATTTTGGAAAAGAATTCAATTACTCTTGAAATTGGTATAAATGTACAAAAATTAAAAGGATGTGCAAAAAAAATTTGCAATGACAAAAAAGAGGGACAAAATAAGCCGCAAAAGTAAAAGATGCACAGAAAATGTGCCATAAAAATTGAAAAAGATGCGTAAAGCGCCACATGTGTATACTCTTTCCAGCTCTTTTAATCTCTTAATTCAAATTGAATTTAATGTTCATTTAAATTCCATATTGAAATTTGAAATATAAAATTTTTATTCATGCCTTAGTGGCCAATGAATTTTCTTTATCTTCATTCTAAATGGGGACACATGCCTTTGGATAAATTCTTTTTATATCTCTATTATATCACTTCTTAAATATATGGAAATCTTATGTTTTATAAGTTTTGATTTTATTTGCACTATCTTTATTTCAATCACTTTCAAAGATAAAAATCAAAATGATTTCATACTTCTGCTACAAAAATTTCTAACCTTCTTTCTTCTTCACTTTTTGAATGTTGTCAAAAAGGGGAGAAATATTTGTTGCGTGCGTATGTTTTCATTTCGTATGTGTGTTTGATTGTTTTTTGTTTTGTCTTTTGTGTTGTTTTGTGTTGTATACAAAATTTTGAAAAAAACTAAGTTTTTTTTTTAATTAATCAAATGCCTCCTTATTTTCTATTAGTCTCAATTTCAGGGGGTTAGGAAGATTTTTAGAAAATTTGAAATTCCTTTATAAACAATAAATTATTTTGCCAATCATCAAAAGGGGGATATTGTAGAGATTTCTATTGCATGTTTTATATCTTGCAACTGGTATTGTTTGATGAATTTCAAATATTATTCGTTTTATAATTCTCCTAAACACTTTTTTGAAGATTTGTTTTTGCTCTAGGTGTGTACTAACATTTCAATAAAATCAAAACTCCAATGATGAAGACTTTATATTATTCATTTGTAAATTATAAGTTTTGAAATGAGAGGGAGTGATTGTAATTGAGTGAAAAATCACAACACACACTCTTGGGGGACAATTTTTGTGAACTGATCATACGGGACAAACCTGGTTCGTACGGGATGATCATGTCAATTAACCCCTCAGAAGAGCAATGGATCGAATAGGCGTGTAGAAAAATTTTTAAGTTCTGATCATCCAGGACGAATTTTATATTCATCCCGGGATGAATGTCTCTGGATTCTCTCCTTGCACTATTCATCCAGACGAAATGAACCTTCATCCCTAGATGAAACTCTCTGTATTAGATCGTACAGGATGAAATAAACCTTCATCCTTGGACGAAACTCTTTGTATGAGATCGTACAAGACGAAATGAACCTTCATCCCTGGACGAAACTCTCTGTATAAAATCATCCTAGGACAAAACATGTTCGTCCCAGGATAAACTAAACCGACTTACCTCAGTTGGTTACGTCCTGTAGAATTTTGGGAACCGACCTATGTAATAACCGTTTCATACCGGACAAACATATTTCATACGGGATGATGAGCGTGTACGAACATAGTTCGTACCATTATACATTAGGATCATTTCCGACACTTTAAGTAAAATCGTCCGGGATGATTCACGATCGTACGGGACGATCCACTACGTATAAAATTAAAAACTTGCAGTTTTTGGGCAAATTTTCTTGTCTTTTGTATATATAGTTCAAATTAGACTGCCACCCATCTTTTTGCTCATTAATCTACGTGCCTATTGGAAGAAGAGTAAAGGAGAGAGTGAGAGAGTGCATTCAAAGAAGGATTTCTACCACTAGAGAGAGAAGGCTTTGCATGGTGTTCGAAGGTAAGATTTCCTACTTGTGATTTGAGATTACTTCACTTTTTTTCTTTCTTCCTTCTAGATTTCTTGCGAAGAGATTTGACAAGGTGATCTGGTTCTCTGCCGACACTTGAAAAGTGTGAAAGGATGAAGGGTTCTTTGCCCACACTAGGAGAGTGTGAAAGGATGAAGGGTTCTCTGCCCACACTAGGAGAGTATGAAAGAATGAAGGGTTCTCTGCCCACACTAGGAGAGTGTGAAAGGTCGATGGGTTCTCTGCCCACACTAGGAGAGTGTGAAAGGATGAAGGGTTCTTTGCCCATACTAGGAGAGTGTGAAAGGATGAAGGGTTCTCTACCCACAATAGGGAAAGTGTAAAAGGACGATGGTTCTCTGCCAACACTAGGGAAAGTGTAAAAGGACAACGGTTCTCTGCCACACCGTTTAGTGGTGAAAAGAGTGTTTGTAAAGGCTTCTCTGCCTTGCTGTGGGTGCAAAAGGAGAGAAACTATTGGTATTAGTGCAATACTCAGAGGGTGCCTCTGGGAGTGGATGTAGGTCTGGTTTAGACTGAACCACTATAAATCGTGTGTCGTTTATTTTACGGCTTTTTATTTTCTATATTTAATTTTGTGTTTTAAAAATTTTGGTTGGAAAACTTTTTATAAAAATTCATTAAAGTTTAATTTCGGTTCAATTTATCAAAAGAGGGAATTGTTTTAAATACCAATTCACCCCCCCTCTTGGTAGCTTTGGGACATTAACTTAGGTTTAACAACCTATTCACTAGACTTAACAGCCGGAACCCACTCCTAGCCTTGATCCATTTTGAAAAATTCCCAATAAATCAAAATTGAAAAACTAGGATCCTCCTCACATTCCATGATAAGCCTTGAAAACTTAACGAGAAAGCCCAAATACTTTGAAACTTTCTCCAAAGTGGACCACCCCATACTACCACAAGTTTGCTATATATCAATTTTTAAAGAAACCAATTCTTTTGAAGATTTGGAAAATCTAAATTTATGAAAAACTTCTTCAACTATCAATACATGCTCCAATATAGAACGTCCCTTAAAAAATGTTGCTTTCTCTTTGGAAATGATTTTAGGAATCAAACCATGTTGAGATTGTTGCAACTTAGTTCTTTGATTGTTTAAATTCATGTAACAGGTATGTTTTTGATGATTTTAAATATTATAATTTTAATTAAAATCACTCATAACATATTTTGAATGTATTTTTTGTTGTTGTTTGTGTGTACTAACATTTCAGAGAAATCATACTCCAAATTATTAAAGACTTCAAATCAAAATAGATTAGAGTTCATTATAAATGGAGTATATATTTTTTATTTTATTGAGTTTGAGAGAGTGTGATTATAATTGAGTAACTGTGCACACACACTAGCGGAGTATTTAAAATTTGTAAAATTTTTTAAACTGATCGTACTGTACAAATTCACTTAGTACAGGACTATTTATTTAGTTATACTCTCCTACGAGTATGAATGAGAGGAGAAAATTTTTAAGTACTGATTGTACTGTATGAAGGACTCTTCATATAAATGATGTCCAAAGTACAAATTGGACAGGTCCCTTTTCATCATGATTGATCACAGAGTTTTTTGAACTGATTGTAATGTACAATATCCTATTCATATAGATGACGTCCATAGTACGAATTGGACGGGTCCCTTTTTATCCCGATGAAAACCAATTTTTTTTGAATGAATTATATTGTATGATTTCTTATTCGTACAGACAACGTCCATACTATGAAATGTGGGGTACCTTTTTATCCTGATGAAGTTGAAAAATTTTCTAACGTTCATATAGTACGAACATGGTTTGTACTGGACAATCATCATGTATGAAAATATTTAATATAGATTCACACAGGTTTGTACACAATAGTTTTTGAACTATTCGTTGGCATAAAAATACGATCATAAAGTATGATAGTACATGGTCAAAATTGAATATTTTAGTTTTTCAGATGATTTTTTGCATCTGTCATATATAATTTTCATAAAAACTGATGTGAAAATGATTATTCTTTATGATTTTTCAAGAGCAAGGGAAAGAGTGTATTTAGGAGAGTGTTTGAAAGAGATTTCTTGCAAGTGAAGTATCAAGGGTTCATAAGGTTACTCAAAGGTAATGATCTCTTTGTGTTTTTGGTTACTACTCTTCTTTCTTCTTTCTAGTTGCTCGAGAGAAGATCTGTGAAAAAGATCCAGTATTCTGTTGACACTTGGGGAGTGTGAAAGGATGATAGTTTTCTGCCTACACTTGGAGGGTGTGAAAAGATAATGGTTATTTACCGACAATTGGAGGGTGGGAAAGTATGACGGTCCTTTGCTGACACTTGGAGCGTGTGAAAGGATGACAATTCTTTGCCAACACTTGGAGAATGTGAATAGACGATGGTTCTCTGCTGACACTTGGAGAGTGTAAAAGGATAACGGTTCTCTGCCGCACCGGGGATTGATGAAAGAGGAATTATAAAGGCTTCTCCACCATGTTGTGGGGGCAAAGGGAGAGTCACTTTAGTAATAGTGTAATACCTGAAGATGAAGTCTTCATGGAGTGGATATAGGTCGTATTTGATCGAACCACTAAAAATCTTTGTGTCATTTTATTTTTTATGTTTTTATTTTTTGTAATTTTATTATTGTGGTTGAAAAGCTAATTTCAAAAAGATAATTAATTTTAAAATTTGTTAAATCAGTTTTTTATTAAATAATCAAAGAAAATTTTAAATTACTAATTCCCCTCCCATAGCTTTGGGATAATAGCGTATGTTTAACAACCTATATGAAATCAATAAGTGGTATTAGAGCTTTATTTCAAAACAATAAGTTTAGGAAACGTTTTGAAATTGATAATGGCTACTTTTGAAAATTGAAACACACCTAAAGGGTATTCGATGACTAGACCTCCATTATTTGATAGTATCTCTTTCATTTTTTTTTGGAAAATATGTATATCTATATTTCTTCAATCACTTTATTATCACATGTGGATTTTAGTTCAGAAAGGGTATACTAGGCCAACTAGACTTGTAGATGACATTAGAGTTGAAATTTCATTTGCTGACTGGATTGTAAAAGAATGTGACTTAGCACAATTAAATGCTAAAAACTTAATTAGTTTCTTTTGAGCACTTAAGTCTGAAGATTACATATGGGTTTCCACTTATAAAAGTGTAAAGGATATTTGGGATAAGTTCTGTATTACATATGAATGGACTAATGAAGTAAAGAAATATAAATTAAATATCTTATTACATGATTATGAATTATTTTGCATGAAACATAATGAATCCATTTCTAACATGTACACAAGATTCACTCAAATAGTTACTTCTTTGCATTAATTAGGTAGGGAACTAATGAATACTAAAATGGTTAATAAAATTCTTTGTTGTTTTCCTACTACTTATGATGCTAAAATAACTACTATTACAGAGTCTAAGGACTTAAATGTTTATTCTATTAATAATCTTCTTGGATCACTAATTGCTTACTTGCAAGGAGTGAGTCAAAGAAAGATTGATGCATGAGAACAACAAAAGGAGAAGAACATAGCACTAACAAATGATGACTCAAAGAGTGATTGGTCATAACCTAAGAATGAGGATGACATTGCCTTGATGACAAGGCAATTCAAGAGTTTTCTTAAAAAGAAGCAAAGGAGATGCCAGTAGTGGAATAAAGGTAAGTTCCACAAAACTGTCAAGGTTTATAATAATGTGATTTATTATGAATGTAGGAAACCTAGAAATATAAAAATAGATTTCTCTAATCTCAAAGCATCTCTAAGCAAGGAGATGGTAGAGGATAAACCAAATGGGAGGAAGGGCAAGAAGAGATTTTTGGGTAGACTTAGCTTCAGATTCATCAAAAATAGAAAAAGAAGAAGTCACGAACTTATGCTTAATGGCTAATAATTTTGATCAAAAAGAGGTATATTATTTAACCTATGATGAATTGTTTGAAGTTTCTGAAAAAATTCATATTGCATATAGAAAACTTAAGAAAATGCATGCTAGATTAAATTTAGAATTTCAAGAATTACAAAAAGAGCATGAAACCCTTAAAAAAGATCACACACAGATTGAAAACAACTACATGAGCTTGCTAGATGAATTTGATGATTTAAATAAGCAAAATGAATTACTAAAATCATCCTATATTGAATTGCAAAAAGAATTTAAAAATTTTAAGGATGAAGATGAAAGAAAAGAACACTATTTAAAATATGATATTAATGTGTTAGAAGATGCTAATTCATTTCTTAGAACTAAGGTGAAAGATCTTAAGGAAAATAGGACACTCCATATACCTGAAGATTTTACTAATCCTTTTTTGAGGTCAAAAATATTAAAACCAATGAAGAAATAGATTTATTATCAGAGAGTAAAAAACCCTTTTCATGAAGTTAAGTATTTTACTCATAGGATGATTGGACTTATTTCACACACTTGTACCTTACAAAGAAAAAACTCATTTAGTGTGGAAACCAAAGATACATAAAATAAGTCATATCATTTATGTATATAGTTTAATTTTTCCAAGTGGAGAATCGAAACTTGTTTGGGTTCCAAGGTCTAACATTTGATTATTTTGTAGGAAACCTCTCATACAAGATCTCGTGAAAGCATTTGGTACCTGGATAGCGATTGCTCGAAGCATATGACTGGAGATACTATATAATTCATATCACTGGAAGTCAGAAATGGAGAAAAGGTTACACTGGGAGATAATACCACAAGGAAAGTGGTTGGCACATGTATGATTAGAAACTTGAATAACATTTTCATTTAGAATGTTCTACTTGTAGAAGGCTTAAAGAATAATTTATTAAATATTAGCCAGCTATGTAACAAGGGTTATAGTATTAAATTTTTTCCCACTAGTTGTATATTAAGTATAAATGGAAATGATGTATTTTATGGAACAAGGGTAAATAATGTTTATATACTAGATTTGAATTGTATTGAAACTCCTAATGCTTTTTGTTTAAAAATAATTTTTGATGAATCTTAGTTATGGCATAGGAGACTTTGTCACGCTAGCATAAAAAAATCTTAGGAAAATTAACCAAAAGGATCTAGTTAGAGGTATATCAAAATAAGACTTTACTAAGGATCACCTTTGTGATGCATGTTAACTAGGAAAATAGGTGATGTCCACATTTCATTCCACTAAGGATATTAGAACTAGCAAACCATTGGAAATAATTCATATGAATCTTTTTGGACTGCTAGCATTATAAGTCTAGGAGGAAAGGTATACAGACTTTTGATAGTTAATGATTTCTCTAAATTAACATGGGTTAAAATTTTAATTCATAAGAGTGACTTATTTGATGAATTTAAATATTTTTTGACTTTGATTCAGAGGAAACTAGGATGTGAAATTTTAACAATTTAAAGTGATCATGGAGGTGAATTTGAAAATAAAAAAGTTGAGAATTTTTATAAAGAACATGGAATTAATTATAATTTTTTTACACCTAAGACCCCTTAGTAGAATATATTAGTCAAAAGAAAGAACAGAATATTAATCAAAGTTTCTAGAGCCATTTTGTCAGAATATTCACTTCCTAAATATTTTTTAAGCTGAAATAGTTAGTACTACATATTATGTTTTGAATAAGGTGAATATTAGATCAAAATTGAATAAAACACCCTATGAGCTTCTTAATGGGGAGAACACCCAATTTATCACATTTATATATTTTTGGATGCAAGGCGTTCATACATAATAATGGAAAATCTCCTTTAGGAAAATTTGATCTAAAATCAGATGAAGGAATCTTTCTTGGATTCTCTAGTATTGGAAAATGATATAGTTTTTTTAACAAAAGAACTTTGATAGTTGAGGAGACCATACATGTTATATTTAATGAATATGGTATTTTGGAAGAGCTAACTTTGGAAGAGGATGATATAAAAAATAAGTCCCAAAGGATTGAGATGATAAACTTTGAAGATAATTTAGAAAAAGAAAATTGTTTGCCTAGAGAATTAAAATTTTCTAAAAACCACCCTAAGAAATTTGTTCTAGGTGAACATAGTGAGGGTGTTAGGACTAGGTATGGACTTAGCAAAGAGGTCAACCATTCTAACTTTATTTCAATGATAGAACCCAAAAATGTTAATCTAGCACTTTCGGATGAATTTTGGATTTTGGCCATGCAAGAAGAGTTAAATCAATTTGTAAGAAATGATATTTGGGAATTGATTGTAAGGCCAAATGATCAAAGTGTAGTTAGAACTAAATGGGTATTTAAAAACAAAAATGAATGACTCAGGACTTATTATTAGAAATAAGGTTAGATTGGTGGCTAAGGGGTATAATCAAATTGAAAGAATTAATTTTGAGAAGAATTTTATCCCTATAAAAAAGACTTGAAGTAATTAGAGTTTTATTAGCCTTTGCCTATTTTAGTGGATTTAAATTATTTCAAATGAATATTGAAAATGCCTTTAAATGAAGTGATGCAAGAGGATGTTTATATTGAATAACTTTCAGGTTTTAAAAATTCTAAATTCCCTAATCATATGTATAAATTGAAAAAAATATTAGGATTGAAATATGAACTTAGGTCATGGTATGAGAGGTTAAGAGCTTTTATATTAGAACAATCTTTTGTAAAAGGAAGTGTGGAAATCACTCTTTTTTTTGAAGAAATTAGGAGATGATATACTCATTGTTCAGATTTATGTTGATAATATTATTTTTGAATCTTCAAATAAATTTTTTTTGATGATTTTTCTAAAATAATGAGTAATGAATTTGAGATGAGCTTAATAGAAGATCTTAGTTATTTTCTTAGTTTTATCATTAAGCAAAATAAGGAAGGAACTTTTCTTAGTAAGTCTAAATACATTAAGGAGATTCTCAAAAAGTATAAAATGGACAATACTAAACTAGTAAATACACCAATGAGTTCCTCAGTTCAGTTGGATAAAAACTTAAAGGGAAAATATATTGATCAAAAGAAATTTAGAGGAATTATTGGATCTTTGATTTATTTGACAGTTAGTAGACCAGAGATTATGTTTAGTGTTTGTTTGTATGCTAGATTTCAATCAGATCCAAAAGAATTATATTTGAAAACAGTAAAAATGATTTTGAGATATCTTTTAGAAACTCAAAACTTAAGAATTTGGTATCCTAAGTATAACTCTTCATTTGAGATTATTAGATATTCTGATTTAGACTTTGCATGTTTTTGGGTTGTTAGAAAGAGTACATATGGAATTTGTCAATTTATAGGAAATTCATTAGTTTCTTGGTCCAGTAGGAAATAGAATTCTGTAGCTCTATCTACTACTAAAGCTGAATATATTGCCTTAGGAAGTTATGTGGCACAAGTTCTTTGATTAAAATAATAATGGATCGATTTAGGATTTATAGTAGGCATAATTCCAATTTATTGTGATAATACTAATGTCATTTGGATTTCAAAGAATCCTATTAAAAATTTTAGAACCAAATATAGACATAATACATCATTTTATTAGGGATCATGTAGCCAAATGAGAAATTGAATTGAATCATATTTCAATTGAAAATCAAATTGTAGATATTTTTATAAGAATTATGTAGCCCTATCTACTACTAATTGCTACGTATAAACTAGTAGCAAGAATTTTGTTGAATAGGATGGAAATGGTTATACACAAGGTTATTTCAAATGACCAAGCAGCTTTCTTAAAAGGGAGATCATTGAATGAGCATGTTCTTTTGGCTCAAGAGGTATTCAACAAAATTCGACATTCGAAAGCTAAGAAAGGATTTTTGGCAATCAACGTTGATATGGAACAAGATTACGATAGCATGGGATGGCAAGCTTTGTGGCAAGTTCTTCTTCATTTTAAATTCCCTAGCAAATTTTCGGATTTAATTATGAATTGTATTTTAGATCCAAAATTTTGTTTATTGATTAATGGGACTAAATCAAATTGGATTGAAGCTAAAAGTGGGTTTAGACAAGGATGTCCCCTATCCCCATTTCTTTTTATTTTATGTTCACAAGTGCTATCGGATGCTATCTATCAAAGTGGAAAGAAGATGGGTATTCAAATTGCTTCTAAAGCACCAAGAGTATCTCATTTGCTCTATGCGGATGATATACTATTTTTTTCTGAAGCCAACATGATGAAGATCAAGAAAATCCAAAAGACTTTGAATAACTATTGCAAATGGACCGGTCAAAGGGTTAATTTCAAGAAATCTATGATGGTTTTAACAAAATAGTAAATCAAAGGAGAAAGAAAGAAATTGAAAATTCATTAAAATTCAGTTCTGCTATAGAAATGAATTATCTTGGCATTAAGCTTACACTAAGGAGGATGGTAAGATCGGATTATAATAAACTTATGGAAGTTGCTTTAAATAAGCTGAATATATGGGGAAAGAATTTTATCTCATTGGAAGGTAAAATGGTATTATTGAAATCAGCTTTCTTATCTCTTCCCATTTTTCTATCAATTCTTACGTTGGTGCCTTTGGGAATCTTAAAGAAGTTTGACAAGATGTGTAGAGCTTTCTTGTGGAATAAGAAAAATGAAAATTTAGGTTTGCATTATGTCTCTTGGAAGGAGCTTTGTAAACCAAAATAAAAATGAGGAAGAGGTCTATTTTCAGCGGTTGAAAAAGTGGGTCATCTTAGAGCCAAGTTTTCTTGGGAATTCTATATGAAGCCGGCTTCTCTACTCAATTGCATCCTTAAAGCAAAATATGGAGATGATTTATGGAAAAATATGGATTCTTAAGGTAGTTCTTCTACTTGGAGAATAATTTGTAATGGAGCTAAATTTCTTACTAACATTGTAAGATGGAATATCTGCAATGGGATTTCAATTAAATGGATGATGGATGCTTGGATTTTGGATAGGAAATTATCCAAATGACCAACTTTTGTTAGTAACATGGAAATTAAAGACTACAAACTGGAATTCTTTTTGAAAGATGGAGAATGGAATATGGTAAAACTTCAAATGTTCTTTGGAAAGGAATTAATTGATCTCATATTAAAAATTCCAATCTTTATAAATTAAAGAGCAGATCAAATCGACTTGAAGAAGAAAGCCTCGGGTTGTTTTATAGCAGCTATCTCTCAGGATTTTTTCTATAAAGAGGATGAAAACTGTGATTTGTGGAAGTGGTTAAAGAAAGTTAATCTTAGACCAAAACTTAAGTTGTTTTGGTGGAGAATGTACAAGAAAGCCATCCCAAGCTTCACATTCTTATTTCACAGAAAGCATACTTCTTTCACAGGTTGTCCAAGAGGATGTGAAAAAGATGAAGATAATAATCACATTGCTGGAGAATGTGATAAACTGAAAAAAGTGATATTTTGGCTCAACAAATGGGGATTTCATGTTCCACAATTTGTTTGCTTTCATGATTGTTTAAAACAATTGGAGAGAATGTCATATAAAAATTCAATGGTGGTTAACATCTATTGTAATGCAGTCTTTCTTGTTTGGAAAAGAAGAAATCTAATAATTCATGAAGGAAGGGAAGAAAATGATCGTTATATTGCAGTCAAGGCTATATCCATTGCTGCTGTAACACCGGTGATTAATGTCCAAACAAAAAAATGGGATGTCAATCAGCGTATGCTATTTTTTTCTTGACGTCCTCCCCTTCCCGGTTGGATAAAAATTAATGTGGATGCATCATTAAATAGTAATTATTCAGCTGGAATTGCTGGAGTTTGTAGAGATGAAGAAGGAAGATTATTACTTGCTTTTGGGAATCAACTAATGCATTGGGACATTGGAGAATTGGAACTACAAGCGGTACACATGATTAAAGATGTAATACAAGATTGGATGATGGAAGCTCAAGGAGTGATTATTGAAGGAGATAACTTCAACATCATCAAGTTTCTTCAACAAACTTTGAGGAAGTTCAAATCAAAAGGAATAATTGAAAATAGGTTATCCTTCATTTTAGATTTTATACAAGTTTCTTTTAGTTTTACTACTAGAAATTGTAATAAATTACCGGATTGTTGCGCTAATTTAGCTTTAAGAAAAAGTTTTATTTGGAATGATCTAACTAACAATTAAATTCCTCCTTTTGTTCACATTTTGAAGGAAAAATTTAATTTGTTAGATCGTTAGTTGTAATAACTTCTTTTTTTCTTTAGTTATTAATGCATTTTTTCATTTCTTTAAAAAAAAAAAAGATATTTTTATAAGACCTCTAGCCTTTGACACATTTAGCACATTAAGGACAAGGTTAGGTGTGATTAATCTTAGTTCATAGATAGAATTTTCTACAAAGTTGATATGATTGTAATGTGTGTTTTGATTTATCTTTACTATTTTATTTTTTTAATGTTTTTGTTTGTGTGTGTTTTTTTGATTTTTTATTTTTTGCGCTTTATTTTATTTGGACATGTATCACCTACCAAAAGTTTTGGTTTTAGTTTTCATACTATATTTTCTAAGTGTTGTATTCATATTATACAAATTTATTTTTATACTGTACAAATTATGTATCATGTTTATGATTGTTTTGGAGTTGAGTGCATAAAATTTGGATTTTCATATAGATCGTCCCATACGATCTGTATAGTTTTGTATGTATGCTTGTAGATGGTTATCCAGGTAGAACAAATTATTTTAACTGATCGTACATATGAAATTGTATTTCATATATATAATCCACGTGTTATTTTCTATGGGGGAAGAACTTAACCATTATTAAAATGATCTCAATTAATTGATTCTCCCAAATGAACACCTATTCGTCTGTACGATCGTATGGTCAAAAGTCTATATGAAAGGACACCTCATAAATTGGGTGTTTATGAAAAGTCATTTTGTTTTGGATGTTATCATTCATCCATATTAAAAAATTTTTGTCCCATACGATATCAAGATCATACATATGAAGCCATTTTTGTACTGTACAATGGGTCATTTTTTTTTTAAATTTGAGGGCTTTTGAATTCATTTTCATTCACTTCTAAACTCTTTTTTAATCCTTCTAGAGGCTCCAACTTAGAAATGGCAAGTTCTAGCAAGCATTCTCAAGTTTCTAAGGGATCATCATCCCGGGGTGGGGACGACAACTTTTTTTAGAGGTAATGAGGATTGTTTCTATAGGTATATAGCCACAAAAATCACTCCTTGAAGACTTTTTATTCAAGATGAAATCCACTTTTCAGTTATGCCACTATTTACTTCAACCCAGCTCTCCTTCATTCTGACTTTGATCTATGCTTATCATAGAGAGACTTTTTATTATTTCATAGATAATATGAGAGTCAGTTAGGATGAAGAAGGATAACTTATTTTGTTAAAAAACAACAGGTGGAAATCATTAAGGAAGATCTAGACACCTTTCTTCACTGAAGGACTCGTGGGACTAGAGCACACAACCTGACCTCTAAATATGAATATCACTGGTCTAAGATAAATAAAACTCTTAGAGGTATCACTCAAGTCTGTCATTTAGCTAGAGTCTACACCTTGAATCAAAATGCCAGGGTCATTCTGTATGTCTTAAAAATTTCAATCATTTCGAAGGCCGTTGATCGTATAAATATGACTCCTCTTATGTCCATCGTTACCTATTTAATCATGACTGGATAACCTATTGATGAGGCCTAACTCATCTTGGATTACATTCATAACCTTTCTAAAATTGGGCTTCCTCATCATAAGAAGAAGAAAAATATTGCTCTAATGTTGATTTCATATAGGTTGTTAAACCTAAGTATTGTCCCAAGGCTAACCAAGAGGGGGTTAGGGAGGGTGAATTGTAATTTTAAAATATTCTCTTAAATTTTAGTTAGAAAACTATTTTTGTTAATTTTCAAAAGTGATTATCTTTTTGAAAAAGCTTTTTAACAATGACAACAAAATTGAAGAAAATAAATTATGGAAAATAAAAGATAAAGATTTATAGTGGTTCGGTTAAACACGACCTACATCCACTCCCTCAAGACTCCCTCTTTAGGTATTAAACTATTACCAAAGTTTCTCTCCTTTTACCCCCACAATAAGGCGGAGAAGTCTTTACAGATCCTCTCTTCCACCAATCCCTGGTGCAGCAGAGAAGCTTCATCCTTTCACACTCTCCAAGTGTCGGCAGAGAATCGTTGTCTGTTTAAACTCTCTATGTGTCGATAGAGTACCATCATCTATTCACACCCTCTAAGTGTCGGCATAGTACCGTCATCTATTCATACCCTCCAAGTGTTGGTAGAGTATTGGATCTTCTTCAAAGATCTTCTGATAAGTAACTAGAAAGAAGAAAGGAAGAGTAATCACCAAAAAATATAAAGAGATCCTTACCTTTGAGTAACCTTATGAACCCTTCACACTCCACTTGTAAGAAATATCTCTTAAATACTCTCCCACACTCTCTATTTCACTTGCTCTTAAAAATTCATGAAGAAGTACTCTTTCACATTAGTTTTAAAGGACCTTTTATATCAAAGACACAAAAAACTGTCTAAAAAACTAAAATTTTTCATTTTGATCGAGTATGATCATACAGTACGATCGTATGTTCGTACATATAAATAGTTCAAAAACTATTGCATATGAACCTTTTGTGAATATATATGAAAAGAGTTTATACACGCTGATCATCTAGTATGAATCCTGTTCATACTGTACGAATAGTTAGAAATTTTTTCATCTTTGTTAGGATGAAAAGAGATCCCATAATTTTGTACTCTGGATGGCGTACGTATGACGATGACATCATACTGGATGATCAGTTCAAAAATTTTTTAGAGTTCATCTAGAGGAAAAGCGACCCATCCAATTTGTACTTTGGATGGCATACATATGACGACAACATCGTTCGATACAATCAATTCAAAAAATTATCAAATTCTTATAGATGAAAAGGGACCCATCTAATTTATACTCTAGATGACAAATATATGATGATGACATCATATGGTATGATCCATTCAAAAAATTCTCAAATTCAACTGGACAAAAAGGGACCCGTCTAATTCATACTCTGGGTGATGTATATAAAAAGAAGGCTTCGTACAGTACGATCCGCTCTTAGAATTTTTTTTTTACCTACAGTTCATTTGTCAATTCAAAGGGAAAAACAAATGAACATATCATCCCATATGAAGCTAATTTGTATAGAACAATTAGTTTAACAATTACAATTTTAAACACTCCCCTAGTGTGTGTGTGTGCATAATTACTCAATTATAATTGCACTATCTCAAACTTAATAAAAAAAAACATAGACTTCATTTATAATAAACCCTAGTCAAGTTTGATTTCAAGTCTTCAATAATTTGGAGTATGATTTCCCTGAAATGTTAGTACACACAAACAACAGAACCATACTTCTAAAATATGTTGGGAGAAATTATAATCAAAATAATAATACTTGAGAATCATTAAAAACATACATGTAGCAAGAATTTCAATAATTGAAAAACTAAGTTGCAACTAACTCAAACAATCTCCCCTTTTTGATGATGATAAAATAATTATTATTTAAGTAAAATTGAATACCCTAAATTTCTCCTTAGCTCCCCCTAAAAGAATAAATATGTGAATATAGGGGAATTCCTTGAAGAACACATAAATCAAAAACCTTTTTTTTAATAATATACAAAACACAAATAACAATAAAAAAAAATACAAACAAAAACAACATAAAAAAAAATACAAACACAAGAAATTACAAAAGCAAAATACACAAAACAATATTACTCCCCCTTTTGACAACAACAAAACAGGAAAATGAAGATTGAAATGAAAGAAGTCATATGAGAAATCTTAATAAATGATCATGAAAGAGATTGAAGTTGAGATGCAATAACAAAGTTAATTATCATTAGATGAAAAAGAAAGATTCAAAAGATTTAAATTAAAGCATAACATGAGATAAGAAAAAGATTGATCAAGGCTATGAAGTATTCTAGACAATTGGATAATGAGAATTATTGCAAAAGTGACAAAATGAAGATTAGTTAATTTCAATTTTCAAAATAAATTAAAATTAAAAATTAGATTAATTTGAAATAAAGCTTAAATGATAGAAAAAAGAACATACTCAATTAGCGACATTGATTATCTTTTCAAATATTTGGGGAACACTTTGTGAATCATTTTATATTTAGGCTAATTTTGTGCCTCTTTTTTAATTTTATGAACCATTACGTATTCTTTCAATTTTTATACACATTGTGCATTTTCTTTTTGATATATATTTTTATAATTGATCTTTCAAAAATAAATAATATAAAATAAAATTTCTCTAATTACAAAGATAATTATGTTGAAAAGAGAAATAAAAAATAATAAGATATCAAAATTACAATAATAATATTCAAATTATGTTTGCCTAAAAAGATCATGAGATTGATATCCTTTTTTTTTTTTGAGAAACTGCTTAAATTGCAATAAAGAAAAGAAAGAAAACAAGAAACTAAGTGATAGATAATCTATCACTTTCCTCCTTTAACAAAGAAAAAAGGTAGGAGGGACCTTATTAACTTCTAGAGTATCCCAATTAAAGTTACTAGATAAAGCTTGGTTAGCACACCAATGTGCTACCTTATTATAGTCTCTTTTAACAAAATTGAATAAAATTACCTCAAAATTGTTGATGAAATCCAAGTCTTCTAAAGAAGCTTTATCCACTCGGCTTTTATCCAATTTAGATAGATTTTTAAAGTAATCCATCACATTATAGTTGTCTCCTTCCACAATTATGCCTTTATAATTGGGTTTCCCATCTTCAATGAAATCTCTTATTGACCGAACCGCCATCCATTCTAGTTTGCCAATATCCCAATGCAATAGATGGAATCCATATGCTAAGAGCATTCTTCCTTTATGATCTCTTATGATACCTCCTATTCCAGCTTTGTATGAATAATGAAGAGAAGCATCTATGTTAATTTTGATCCATCCGGGTGGAGGGGGATGCCAAAAAGAAGAATTCAGCATGAGCTAGTTGACAATCCAGTGGTCCGAATGTATAAAGGAGAATGAAGTAGATGCATAAGAAATAGCATTAGTCACAATGAAACCAACATCCATTTCTTTACCTTCATGAATAAGAGTATTTCTACTCTTCCAGGTTTTGAAAATAATAGAGCAATAAAGATTCTGTAAAAATAGATTATAATTGCTGTGTTCTTTAAAAAAAGATTGAATTTCATTCAAATTCCGGAGATAAGGTAAAAAAAATCCCCAACTGTTACCCTTTTTGATAATCTCCTTTAATAAGCTACAGTTTGCAGCTAAATGATTTGCATCTTCTACCATATTACAACCTCTAGTACAAAGGTTGTTATCAATTAATCTTCTATGAAGCAAGAAGTCTCTAGTTGGAATAGCATTATTAAGAAGCCTCCACCAAAAAAGATAAATCCTCGGGTTCAGTTTTAACTTCTTTAGACAGCTCCAACCAATAATACCTCTTAGGCCACTTCCCTTCTTCTCAGAAATTTTGCTTTTGACCATAGCTGATAAAGTATTACCTTAATGGTAATTTAGTAATTCCATTTTATCTTCCAATATATCATTCTCAATTTTCAGGTTGCAAATTAAAAGAACTAAATCAATACCAAAGTATTTTTTAAGTTCTTCAACGTTCCAAGTGCCTTCCGAAATGAAGTGAGCAAGGTTGGGAATGTTATCAATGTCTGTAGAAATAAATGATGGCCAATATTCCAGTTTTCTATCATATAACCAAATATCTTTCATGATATTTATAGAATCTCCATTTTTAATATTCCATCTCACAATAAGATTTAAAGCATTAGCTCCACTTAGAAACAGTTTCCAAGTAGGAGATGGATTTTGAATACTAGCCGAATGAAAGACTTTCTTACCATATCTAGCAATTATGGATCTTGAGAGTAAAGAGTTAGGATCATTATAGAAATTCCATACCAGTTTAGATCTTAGAGGTTCCACTGAATCAATTGCAGAATTGATGTCCAAGCCTCCATGTTTATATGGTTT
>NW_021319076.1:178851-200438 GCF_001605985.2 Dendrobium catenatum | reverse complement strand
CATTGAAGATGAGTTAAATTCTGGGGTCCATTTCTCCATCCCTACAATGTGTTCGTTAACAAACAAAGGTCCTCCTGAATGTACTGAATCCATCATATCTTCCGTTGAAAAAGAACATAAGTACCATCCTTTACCCAAGGTTGTAAAGTGAAACTGACCAAATTGTTTCCATTGTTTCCTTAATTCCCATGCCACTGTGCTTGAAGGTAATTCCCTACCAAAAATTTTTATAACAAGAGATTTTGAAAGGATTTTCAAATTCTTCTCCTCTGAATCCCGATTTAAGATAACTGCTTTACCATCTTCCGAAATCATCACTTCTTCTTCCTTGAAATCCAACATAATGTAAGCCTTTTTGCTCCATGGATTGGAAGCATTAGCAGTTAAAGGCTTTGGCATTACCTCGACCATCTTGTCTACATTTGATATTAAATTATTCGAAGACTCAGAATGTTGATTTTTGTTTAAACGATCTTGTGTACTGGCATTTATCACGCTGCGATGAAGTCCAGGGATTGAATTTGAGTTCACAAAACGGTTAACAAAGATCTTCATTCCAGAAGAAGATGTATTACTATCAAGTGTAGATGACGATAGTTTTAATTTTTTTGGAGTTCTAGAGTTATCAAGCTGAATGATCCCTTTGCCTTTTCCTTCCACAAAGCAGTTTGTTTTAGGAATGGGATTAGAATTTTCATGAATAACCAATGCTCCCTGACGACTCGAATTACCAGAATGTAATCGATTAAGAAAATTAAGACTAGAAGCTCCATTGCCAGAATCAGGGACGCTTGAATTTCCTGCAACCAAAACATGATTCGAAGAAAAGGAATTATTACATAAATCCTTATACTGACCTTGTCGGATGTTGATGTTGTTATCCGTTTTAGTCAGCGAAGATGCTTTTCCAACTACGGGACAATCGCCGGCGATCGTCTACCGACATTCGCGCAGGCGAATGTAAACCGCTAAACAGAAATTTGAAAAAAAAACAAAATTTTCTCTCTCTAAAATCTCAGACTCTCTCTAGGTTTGAAATTTTACTGTATTATATTGAGATTGATATCCTTAACATGATCGAGTTATAAGTTAACTTAAAATTTTTGAAAAATTAGAATTTATAATGAAATTAATTTTGTAATGCATGTTAATTTATAACACTTTTAGATCAATTAAAAATTGATTTATCATATATACAAACTCAAATTTCAAGCAAGGAATAAAAAATCAAAAGTAGACATCTTTTATTGATATCAAATAAGGATTGGATACATTAAGACTAGTGATATCAACTATCATAACATTAAAAACATTAGAATATGAACATAAAACTAAACAAAGACAAGTACAATAGAAAAACATAAATAATTAAATCATCACATATGGATAGAATTGGCAACAACAACTATAAAGAAATATAACTAAAACTCTGAAGTTCCCTGGTCTGGAGGAGGAGGCTGGTTGAAGACTGAGAAATTTCTATTCATCATAACTATATTTTTGTTCACTGAGTCAAATTGATCTCAGATCCACTCCATGTCTTATTGGTACTATGCATCTTGCTGGTTTAAGCGAGTCTAAATTTGATCAAAATATTGATCAAAGTTACTCTCCATCCAGTCAAAATGCTGGACCATCTTCTGAAAGTCATGTCCCTGAGCAGGTGTAGGTGCTCCCCCTTCTTCTTCAACATCCTCACTAGAATGCTCATTTGAAAAAGAGATTGAAAAGAGGCATCGGTGAAGTAGATTAGCATTTCGGTGGGAATCTCCGGATGAAAAATGTTGTACTTCTTTTTTAAGATATATGTCACTAAGTGTCCTAGAGTAATATTTTTCTTTCTCATATGAGAAGGAAACCTAATCTCAAAAAGGTTATGAATGTAATCTAGAATAAGTTGGGCTTCATCAATTGGTTATCCAGTTTTGATCAAATAGGTTAAAATGGATAGAAGAGGAGTAATGTTTATACGATCACAAGCTTTAGGAAATTTTGAGGTTCTTAGAAAATGCTGGATGATTCTTGAATTTTGATTTAAACTATAGACTCTTGCCAAGTGACCAACTTGAGTAACCCCTCTAAAATTTTTGTTTCTTTCAAACCAATCATTATCAAATTTAGAGGTCATAGTGTATTCTCTAGTCCCTTGAGTCCTTAGGTGCAAAAAAGTTCCTAGAACTTTCTTAGTGATTTCTCCCTGTTTCTTTTGGACATATGATTTTATCCTACTCTCATCCTCACTAAAAATCATATTTGACAAGAAATAGTGAAAGGTCTCTTTATGATAAGAATGAATTATAGTCAAAATAAAGGCTAATTGTGTTGAGACAAAAATGGATATCTTCTTGTATCAGTAGTCTAAGGGAGTGATTTTGGAAGCTATAAACATATATAAGGAATCCTCATTACTTCTTGATTGAAAGTTTTCATCCCCACTCCTGGAAGATGACCCCTTAGAAGCTCTACCGTACTTGCTAGAACTTGACATTCCTAAATTGAGAAGGATTCAAGGTGGATGTTGAAGTGAATGAAAATAAATTCTAAATCCCTCATAATTAAAGAAAAATGACCCTTCGTATAGTACAAAAATAGGTTCGTACGTACGATCGTGAGATCATACGGGATAATTTTTTTTTTGTATAGATGAATAAAAATGTTCAAAATGAAACGGCTATTCATAATCACACAAGTTACGAAGAATCCTTTTGTACAAGATTTTTGACCATTCGATCGTACAGACGAATAGGCGTTCATTCAGGATGATTAGTTATTTAAGATTATTTTAATGATGATTAGATTCGCCCCCATAGAGAATGACACGTGGTTCGTATGTACGAAATCAAATTTCATACATATAATCAGTTATAATAACAAATTCTACACGGATAACCATCTAATTGCATACAAATGAATGAATACAGATCATACGAGATAACAATTTTGTACAATATGATTTATATGAAAAAATTAAACTTTTTATGCAATCACCTCTGAAACAACAGTCATGCTATAGAATTCATATAGTATGAAAATAATTTCGTACAGGATGAATATAATACTTAGAAAATTTAGTACAAAAAACCAAAAAAAAACTTTTGATACTTGATACATGTCCAAATAAAACAAATCACAAAACAACAAAACCAAAATCTAAAAAGACACATAGACAAACAAAAACATAAACAAACAAAAATAGAAAAATACACATGAAAATATATCAAGTTTGTGGAAGATTTTATCTAAGCATTAAGATCGATCACACCTACCCTTGTTGTTAATGTGTTAAAAGTACCAAAGGTTAATAGTTTTGTAAAAATGTCTATAAGTTAATTTTCAATTGAAACATGGTTCAATTCAATTTCTCCTTTGGATAAATGATCACTAATGAAAGGATGCCTTATGTCTATATGTTTGGTTATAGAATGTTGTATAGAATTCTTTGAAATACAAATTATATTAGTATTATCACAATAAATTGGTATAGTGCCTTTTAAAAATCCTAAATCAACTAACTATTATTTCAACCAAAGAACTTGTGCCACATAACTTCTTATGACAATATATTCTACTTCAGCAGTAGATAGGGCTACAGAATTCTTTTTTCTACTGGACCAAAAAATAAAAGAATTTCTTATAAATTGACAAGTTCCAAATGTACTCTTTCCATCAACCCTATAACCTATAAAGTCTAAATTTGAATATCCAAAAATTTTAAATGAAGAGCTATACTTAAGATATTAAATTCCTAATTTATGAGTTCCCAAGAGATATCTCAAAATCCTTTTTAATTTTATCAAATATGATTCTTTTGGATCTGATTAAAATATAGTGCATAAATAAATACTGAACATAATATATGATCGGCTAACTGTCAAATAAAGTATAGATCCAATAATTCCTCTCAATTTATTTTGATCAACAGTTTTTCCCTTTGGGTCCTTATCCAACTGAACTGAGGAACTCATAGGTGTACTAACTGGTTTTGCATTATCCATTTCATACTTCTTGAGGATGTTCTTAATATACTTTGACTGACTAAGAAATATTCCATCCTCATTTTGCTTAATGCTAAAACTAAGAAAATAACTAAGATCTCTCAGTAGGCTCATCTCAAATTCACTACTCATTATTTTGAAAAAATCATCACAAAATTTTTTTAGAAGATCCAAAAATGATATCATCAACATAAATCTAAACAATGAGTATATGATTTTCTAATTTCTTCAAAAAGAGAGTGGTGTTCATACTTACTTTTTCAAAAGATCTCTCTAATAGGAAAGTACTTAACCTCTAATACCAAGCCCTAGGTGTATGTTTCAATCCATATAATGCATTTTTTAATTTAAAAACATGATTAAGGAAATTTGAATTTTTAAAACTTGGAGGTTGCTCAACATAAACATCCTCTTAAATCACTCCATTCAAAAAGACATTCTTGACATCCATTTGATACAATTTATATCCTCTAAAATAGGCAAGGCTAATAAATCCTAATTGCTTCAAGTCTTGCTACAGGGGCAAAAGTCTCCTTAAAATTCATCACTTTAATTTGATTATATCCCTTATCCACCAATCTAGTCTTATTTCTAACAATAACTCCTGAGTCATTCATTTTATTTTTAAATACCCACTTAATTCAAACTACACTTTGATCCTTTCTCCTTGCAATTAATTCTCAAATATAATTTCTTATAAACTGATTTAATTCTTCTTGTATTGCCAAAATTCAAAATTCATTTGAAAGTGGTTGATTTATATTTGTGGATTCTATTATTGAAATAAAAGAAGAATGATTGATTTCTTTGCTAAGTCTATGCCGAGTCCTAACACTCTCACTTGGTTCACCTAAAATCATTTCCTTTGGGTGATTTTTAGAAAATTTCAATTCTCTAGACAAAGGGTTTTCTATCTCCAAATTTCTTCCAAATTAACCTCCTCAATCTTTCAAGAGTTATTTTTTATATTATTATCTTCCAAACTTGGCTCTTCCAAAATGCTAGATTCATTGAATATAACATATGTGGACTCCTCAACTACCAAAGTTCTTTTATTAAATATTCTATACGATTTTCCAATAATAGATTATCCAAGAAAAATTCTTTCATCCAATTTTGGATCAAAGTTTCTTAAAGAAGATTTTTTATTATTATCTATGAACATCTTACATCCAAAAACATGTAAATATAATAAATTAGGTGTTCTTCTTTTAAGAAGCTCATAGGGTGTTTTAATTAATTTCAATTTAATGTTTACCCTATTCAAAATATAACATGCAGTACTAACTGTTTCACCCCAAAAATATTTAGAAAGGAATATTCATCCAACATGACTATAGCGGCTTCAATTAATATTTTGTTCTTTCTTTTGGCTACCCCATTATGCTGAGGTGTCCTAAGTGAAAAAAAATTATGATCAATTCCTTTCTCCATATAAAAATATTCTCAAATCTTTCATTTTCAAATTCACCTCCATGATAACTTTGAATAGTTAAAGTTTCACATCCTAGTTTCCTCTAAATCCAAGTCAAAAAACCTCTAAACTCCTCAAAATAGGATTAGTATAATCTTTAAGTGTAGGGGGTGTCCTATTTTTTTCAAGAGCTTTTACTTTCAACTTAAGAAATATCTTTACATCTCCTAACACATTAATATCATATTTTAAATTTTTTGTAGATTCATCCTTAAAATTCTTATAATCTTTTTCCAATTCAGTGTAGGATGATTTTATTTATTTTGCTTATTCAAATCATCAAATTCATCAAGTAAGATCATGTGGTTATTATGTATCAGCGTGTGATCTTTCCTAAGGATGTCATACTCTTTTTGCAACTATTGCAATTGTAGGTTTAGTCTAGCATGTATTTTCTTAAGTTTTTTTATATGCATCATGTATTCTTTTAGAAACTTCTAGCAACTCATTATAGGTAAAGTCATATATCTCTTCTTGATCTGATTGATCAAGATTATTATCATTAAACATAGGTTGGTGACTTCTTTCTCCTCTTATATTTCTGATAAATCTTAAGCTGAGTCTGTCCAAAAAGCTCTCTGAAATCTCTTCTTGCCCTTCCTCACATTTTTTTCTCCTCTACCTAATCCTTGCTTGGAGTGGATTTAAGATTTGGGTATTCTAATTTTATATGTCAAGGTTTCCTGCATTCATAATAAATCACATCTTTAGAAATCTTAACATTTTTGTGGATCTTACCTTTGTTCCACTACTAGCGTTTCCTTTGCTTCCTTTTAAGAAAACTCCTGAATTGCTTTATCATTAAGGCAATGCTGTCCTCATCCTCAGGTTGTGATAGATCACTCTTCAAATCATCCATTTACAGTGCTATATTCTTCTTCTTTCTCTATTCTTCTATATCAATCTTCCTTTGACTCACTCCTTGCTCTTAAGTAATCAGTGATCCAAGAAGATTATCAATAGAGTAAATATTTAAATCTTTAGACTTTGTAATCACAGTTATTTTAGTATCGTAAGTAATAGGCAAATAATGAATAATTTTATTGACCATTTTAGGATTCGTTAACTTCCTTCCTAATGCATGCAAAGAAGTGACTATTTGAGTAAATTTTATGTACATTTTAGAAATAGATTCTTTGGGTTTTATATGAAATAATTCATAAACATGTAACTAGATATTTAATCTAGATTGCTTTACTTCATTAGTCCCTTCATAAAAATACAAAGCTTATCTCATATGTCCTTTTCACTTTTGTAAGAGGAAACTCTCATGTAATCTTCTAACTTAAGTGCACAAAAGAAACTATTTAAATATTTTACAGTTAATTATGCTAAGTCACATTCTTCTACAGTCTAGTTAGAAAAGGGTATTTTAATTCTAATGCCATATATTATTCTAGTTGGCCTAATATACCCTTCTTGAACTAAGATCCACATACGATAATCAAGTGACTGTAAAAATATAGGCATGCATATTTTCAAAAAATCAAAGGGGATATTGTCAAATAATGGAGATGAAGTGATCGAATACCCTTCAGGGGTGTTTTGGTTTCCAAAAGTTGCCATTCTCATTATTTTTCAAAAAGTAGTTTTAACTTATGATTTTAAAATAAAGCTCTTATATAACTTGTTGATTCCGTATAGGTTGTTAGACCTAAGGAATTATCCTAAGGCTAACCAAGAGGGGGGGGGGGGTAATTGGTCAATTTTAAAAATTCTCTTAAGATTTTTTATTTGGAAACTAGTTTTGTTAATTTTTAAAAGTGATTATCTTTTTGAAAAAGCTTTTAAACCATAATAATGAAATTGCAGAAAATAAATTATGGATAGTAAAAGACACAAAGATTTATAGTGGTTTGATCAAATATGATTTACATCCACTCCTTAAAGACTCTCTCTTCAGGTATTACACTATTATTAAAATGTCTGTCCTTACACCCCCACACTATGGTAGAGAAGCCTTTATAAATCCTCTCTTCAACCAATTCCCGGTGAGGTAGAGAACCATCATCTTTTTACACTCTCTAAGTGTTAGTAGAGTATCGTTGTCTGTTCACACCCTCCAAGTATCAGTAGAGTATCGTCATCTATTTACACCCTTTAAGTGTTTGCAGAGTACAAGATCTTCTCACGAGCAACTAGAAAGACGAAAGGAAGAGTAATCACCAAAAAACACAAAGGGATTCTTACCTTTGAGTAACCTTGTGAACCCTTCACACTCCACTTACAAGAAGTCTCTCTCAAACACTCTCCCACAGTCTCTCTTTCACTTGATCTTGAAAATTCATTAAGAAGTACTCTTTCACATCAGTTTTAAAGGACCTTTCATATCAAAGACACAAAAAATTATTCAAAAAACTAAAATTTTCCATTTTAAGGAAGTACGATCATACATTACGGTTGCATGTGTACAAATAATTGAAAAAATATTATTTACGAACCTCTTATGAAAATGTACAAAATGAGTTCGTACATGCTGATCATCCATACATATGATAATCAAGTGACAGTAAAAATATAGGCATGCATGTTTTAAAAAAATCAAAAGGGATATTGTCAAATAATGGAGATGTTGTGATCGAATACCCTTCAGGGGTGTTTTGGTTTCCAAAAGTAGACATTCTCATTATTTTTCAAAAGGTAGTTTTAACTTATGATTTTAAAATAAAGCTCTTATATAACTTGTTGATTCCGTATAGGTTGTTAGACCTAAGCTATTATCCTAAGGTTAACCAAGAGGGGGTGGTGAATTGGTAATTTAAAAATTCTCATAGATTTTTATTAGAAAACTATTTTTGTTAATTTTTAAAAGTGATTATCTTTTAGAAAAAGCTTTTAAACCATAATAATGAAGTTGCAGAAAATAAATTATGGATAATAAAAGACACAAAGATTTATAGTGGTTCGGTCAAATATGACCTACATCTAGTCCTTGAAGACTCGCTCTTCAGGTATTACACTATTATTAAAGTGTCTATCCTTTCACCCCCACACTATGGTAGAGAAGCCTTTATAAATCCTCTCTTCCACCAATCCCCGGTGAGGTAGAGAACCATCATCTTTTTGTACTCTCTAAATGTCGGTAGAGTATCGTTGTCTATTCACACCCTCCAATTATCAACAGAGTATTGTCATATATTCGCACCCTTTAAGCCTTTACAGAGTGCAAGATCTTCTTTAATGATCTTCTCACGATCAACTAGAAAGACGAAAGGAAGAGTAATCACCAAAAAATATAAAGGGATTCTTACCTTTGAGTAACCTTATGAACCCTTCACACTCCACTTACAAGAAGTCTCTCTCAAACACTCTCCCATAGTCTCTCTTTCACTTGATCTTGTAAATTCATTAAGAAGTACACTTTTACATTAGTTTTAAATGACCTTTTATATCAAAGGCACAAAAAATTGTCCAAAAAACTAAAATTTTTCATTTTAAGCAAGTACAATCATACATTACTGTTGTATGTGTACAAATAATTCAAAAACTATTGTTTACAAACCTCTTATGAATATGTACAAAATGAGTTCATACATGCTGATCATCCAGTATAAATCTTGTTTGTACTATACAAATTGTTAGAAAATTCTTCATCTTTATTGGGATGAAAAGAAATCACATAATTTCATACTCTATATGGCATACATACGATGACGACATCATATGATATGATTAGTTTAGAAATTTTTTAGAGTTCGTCTGGATGAAAAGGGATCCATCAAATTCATACTCTGGATGGCATATGTACGATGACAACATTGTACGATATGATCCATTTAGAAAATTGTTGAATCCATCTGGATGAAAAGGGACCCTTCTAATTCATGCTCTAGATGGAATATGTATGATGACGATATCATACGGTATGATCCATTCAAAAAATTCTCAAATTTCTTTGGGCAAAAAGGGACCCGTTCAATTTATACTATGGATGGCGTACGTACGATGATGACATCGTACGGTATGATCCATTCAAAAAAATTCTCAAATTCATTTTGACAAAAAGGGACCCGTCACTATGGGTGGCATACATATGAAGAAGGCTTTATACAGTACAATCTACACTTTAAAAATTTTCTACCTGCAGTTTGTTTGTTTACTCGAAGGGGAAAATAATTAACAATTATACTCCATATTGAATTTGAAATTCAAAAATTTTCATTTCATCTTTTTTGCAATAATCATCCTTATTTAAATTTGTCTAGAATTATGAATTTGATTAACTTTTCTTTTCTTAGTTGTTCTTTAATTTAAAATTTTTTGAAATTTTCAATTTTAGTTTGAAATTTATATTGTAATTTCAATTAATTTAAAGAAATTTTCTCAGTCATTTCTTTTGATTTCTAATTTGACTAGCTTCTTTTCAAATTTTAGTCTTCTTCCCTTTTTGTTGTTGTCAAAAGGGGGAGTATTAATATTATTTTGTGTTCGTTTGTGTTTGGTTTTTATTTGATTTTATTTATTTATGTTTGTGTTTTTTGGATTTTCTTATTTGCGTTTATATGTTTTTAAAATAATAATAATAAAAAAATTTGGTGTGCTCTTCATGGAAACTCTCTATATTCACATGTTCATTCTTTTAGGGGGTGCAAAGGAGAAATTTAAGATATACATATTAATTCTAAAAATAATTATTTTGTCATCATAAAAAAAGAGAAGATTGTTGAGATTCTTGCAACTTAATTGATCGATTATTGAAATGCATGCAACATGTATGTTTTTGATGATTCCAAATATTATTATTTTAATTACAAGTTCTCCTAATATATTTTAGATATTCTACTTTTATTGTTTGTGTGTACTAATATTTTAGAAAAATCATACTCTAGATTATGGAAGACTTCAAATCAGAATAGATTAGGGTTTATTATAAATGTAGTATATATTTTTAATTTTATTGAGTAATAGAGGGTTTGATTGTAATTGAGTAACTGAGCATATACATATTAGGGGAGTGTTTAAAATTTGTAAATTTTTTTAAACTAATCGTATTGTATAAATTCACTTTGTACGAAATTATTCAATTATACTCTCTTACGAGCAGTTAAATGAATGAGAGGAGAAATTTTTTTTAAGTACTGATTGTATTGTAAAAAAAGATTTTTATACAGACGGCATCTAGAGTATGAATTTGATGGTGTTAAGAGAGTTACTACTTAGCTTTTGCATGTTTTACATTTCTTGCAACTTGTATAGTTTTGATGATTCCAAATATTATTATTCTAATTATTATTTTATCCTAACACTTTTTTGGAAGAATTATTTTTGCTCTTGTGTGGACTAACATTTCAGGATAATCAAACTCTAGACTAATGAAGACTTCAAATCAAATTCAGTATAAGATAGTTTGTAAATTGAAGTTTGTATTTTTAATTTACTGAGTTTGAGAGAGTGTGATTGTAATTGAGTAACTTAGCACACACACACACACACTTGATGAGATCTTTAAAAATCTAAATTTCTTATACTGATCGTACGGGATGAACCATGTTCGTATGGGACGATCAGGTCAGCTATACCCCTTGGAGAGCAATGGAACGAACAGGAAGTGAGAAAAATTTTCTAAGTCCTGATCGTCTAAACAAATTTCTCTATTTGTCCCAGGATGATGTCCTCTAGATTCTCACTTTGAACTGTTCGTCCAAATGAAGTATACCATTCATCCCAGGATGATGTCCTATGTACACATGACTTGAACTAATAGTCAAGACAAAGTATACCATTCATCCCAGGATGATGTCCTCTGGATCCTTAAATTGAACAGATCGTCCAGATGATTCACCCCATTCATCCCAGGACGATGTCCTCTGGATCCTTGAATTAAACAGATCCTCTAGACAATTCACCCTATTCATCCCAGGATGATGTCTTCTGGACACATTACTTAAACTAATCATCCAGAAGAACTCCTATATTCATCACAGGATGAAGTCCTCTGTTCCTTGAAAGTTTGGATCATCTTGCAGTTTCGTCAAAATGAATACTTGATATAACTATTCGTAGCAGACAAACTTAGTTTGTATGGGACGATGATTGGGTATGAAGTTATTTTTTTACCAAAATAAATTGGGATCGTACGTAATAGTTTTTATTGTATTTGTACAGATGAAATCAAGATCGTGCGGGACATTCGAGTGCGTACAGACTTGAAAATTAGCAGTTTTTGGATGGTTTTTCATGTCTTTCCTATATAAGGTTCACTTAAAACTATCTTGTAATCTTTTTGGTCTTTGGTCTTTATGCTTACTAAAAGAAGTGTGAAGGAGTGAGTGAGGGAGAGTATTTGAAGGAGAGTTCTTACCATTGGAGCGTGAAGGATTCACTTGGTACTCAAAGGTAAGGATCTCAATATCGTGAATTGTGATTACTTCACTCTTTTCTCTTATCCTTCTAGATTTCTTTTGAGAAAATCTTTCAAAGAGATCCGGTTCTCTACCAACACTTAGTGAAGTGTCAAAAGATGAAAGGTTCTCTGCCTACAATTGGAGAGTGTGAACAGTGGGAAGGTTCTCTTCCTACACTTGGAGAGTGTGAACAGCAGGAAGGTTCTCTTCCTACACTTGGAGAGTGTGAAAGGATGGAAGGTTCTCTGCCTACACTTGGAGAGTGTGAACAGCAGGAGGTACTCTGCCTACACTTGGAGGGTGTAAAAGGATGATGGTTCTCTGCTGCACCGGGTAGTGGTGGAAGAGAATTTTTGAAGGCTTCTCCGCCTTGCTGTGGGGGAAAAAGGAGAGACACTATTGGTATTAGTTCAATACTTGGAGGGTGCCTCCGGGGAGTGGATGTAGGTCATGTTTGACCGAACCACTATAAATCTTTTATCTTTTTATTTTTCACTGCTTTTCTTTTTTATTTTACTTTTTCTATTGATTTGTGGTAAAAAAAACTTTTTATAAAAAATCATTAAAGTTTTCATCTGTTTAAAAATTAAAGAGGAAATTTTTTTAAATTACCAATTCACCCCCCATTCTTGGTTAGCCGCTAGGATATAAGCTTAGGGCTAATAACCTAATTCATATTGAACAAATTTCAACAAGTGGTATCAGAGCTTTGTTTCAAAATCATAAGTTTAGACTACTTATTGATTAACGTACATGGCTATATTTGGAAACCAAAATACACTTGAGGGCTACTCTATAACTAGACCTCCATTGTTTGATAATATTCCTTTTGATTTTTTTGAAAACACACATGTCTATATTTTTATAGTCACTTGATTACCGTATGTGGATCTTAGTTCAGGAAGGGTATACTAAACCAACTAGACTAGTTGACGGAGTTAGAGTTGAAACACCTTTTATGGATTGGAAAGTAGAAGAACGTGAATTAGCATAACTAAATGCCAAATGCTTGAATATTTTCTTTTGCGCACTTAAATCAGAAGATTACATGTGGGTTTCCACTTGCAAGAGTGGAAAGGACATATAGGATGGACTTTGTATAACTTATGAGGGAACTAATGAAGTTAAACAATCTAGACTTAGTATCTTATTGCATGATTATGAATTGGTTTGCATGAACCAAATGAATCCATTTCTGATATGTACATAAGATTCACACAAATAGTCACCTCTTTACATGTATTGTGTAGGGAACTAATGAATGCTAAAATGGTTAATAATATACTTCATTGTTTGTCTACTACATATGATGCTAAAATAACTGAAATTATAGAGTCTAAGAATTTAAACATTTACTCTATTGACAATCTTCTTGGATCACTAATTGCTTATGAGCAAGGTGTGAGTCAAAAAAAGATGGATGCAGGTGAACCACAAAGGGAGAATAACATTGCACTAAAAGTGAAGGATTCAGAAAGAGAACTATCACAACCTAAGGATGAAGATGACATCACACTGATGACTAGACAGTTAAGAAGCTTTCTAAATAGGAGCAATAGAGATGTCGGCAATAAAATCGATATAAATTTAATAAAAATGTCAAGATTTCAAAAGATGCTATTTGCTATGTGTGCAGGAAACCTAGACATATTAAGTTAGACTGCCCAAAACTTAAAGCCACTCCTAGCAAAGAGAAGGTAGAGGAGAAAACAATTGTGAAGAAGGGTAAGAAGAAATTCCAAAGAGCTTTCTAGGTGGACTCAGCTTCAGACTTATTAGAGACTGAAAAGGAAGACAAAGTCACTATTTTATGCTTAATGACCGATAATCTTGATCAGTCAGATCAAGAAGAGGTATGTGACCTGACTTATAATAAACTTTTTGAAGTTTCTGAACACATATATGATGTGTATAGAAAGTTAAAGAAAATGCATACTAGTCTGAATTTAGAATTTTAAGAATTACAAAAAGAAAATGAAATCCTTAGAAAAGATCATGCTTTAATTGATGACAACCACATGAAATTACTTGATGAGTTTGACGATTTTAATAAGAATCATGAAAGTTTAAAATCATCATATGCAGAACTTGAAAAAGAATTTAAAAATTTTAAGGATGAATATGAGAGCAAAATCTATAGGATTAATTATATGAATCGTCTATTGGAAGAATTGAATTCATTTAATAAATTAATGATAAAAGCTTTCCAGGAAAATAGGATACCCCCAAGACTTGAAGACTTTACGAATCCTATTTTGTATCTTAAATTTATGCAATCCTTAAATAAACAGAGAAATTTTAGAAGATTAAGAAACCCCTTTTCAGGAGTCAAATGTCATAATTATGGATTGTTTGGACATATAGCTCACACCTGTACTTTGAAAAAGAAAACTTATTTGGTGTGGATACCTAAGATGCATAAACCTAGACATATCATACATGCATCTAATTATAAATTGCCAAAAGGAGAACCAAAATTTTTTTGAGTTTCTAGGTCTAACGTTTGATAATTTTGTAGGATCGCTCTCATACAAGACCTCGTGAGAGCATATGGTACCTGGACTGCGGATGCTCAAAGCATATGATTGGAGATACTACATAATTCATATCGTTGGAAGCTAGGAGTGGAGCCAAGGTTACACTTGGAGATAACACCACAAGGAAGGTGGTTGGGTCAGGTATGATTGGAAATCTTAAAACATTTTTTATTGAAAATGTGTTATTGGTAGAAGGCTTAAGGCATAATTTGTTAAGATTAGCCAGCTATGTGATAAAGGATACTGTGTAAAATTTTTTCCTGCTAGCTGCATATTAAGGCTGAATGGTAATGATATTTTGAATGATATAAGGGTAAACAACGTGTATATGCTAGAATTAAATTATATTAAAACTCCTACTAATTTTTGTTTAAAAACTATTTCTAATGAATCATGACTTTGGCATAGAAGACTTTGTCACTCTAGCTTGAAAAAAACCTTAGGAGAATTACCCAAAAGAACTTAGTAAGAGGTATACCAAAACTAAACTTTACTAAGGACCACCTTTGTGATGTATGCCAATTAGGAAAATTGGTGAAGTCCTCTTTTCAGTCCTGTAAGGAACTTAGAACTAGTAAATCATTAAAGATTTTACATATGGATCTTTTTGGACCAGTTGAAACTGTAAGTCTAGGAGAGAAGGTATACAGATTTATGATTATGGATGATTACTCTAGATTCACATGGGTTAGATTTCTATATCATAACAGTGAATCATTTAAGGAATTTAGAAACTTTTCGACTTGGATTCAAAGGAAGCTAAGATATGAAATTATGACTATTCAAAGTGATCATGGAGGAGAGTTTGAGAATGAAAAATTTGAGAATTTTTGTATGGAGAAAGGAATTGATCATAATTTTTTTGCACCTAGAACCCCTCAATAGGATGGGGTAGTCGAAAGGAAAAATAGAGCGTTAATAGAAGCTGCCTGAGCCATGTTAGTAGAATACTCACTTCCTAAATATTTTTGGGCTGAGGCGGTTAGTACTGCATGTTATGTTCTGAATAGGGTAAATATTAGATCAAAATTAAATAAAATATCCTCTGAGTTACTCAAGGGAAGAACACCTAATTTGTTATATTTGCATGTTTTTAGATGTAAGGTGTTTATTTATAACAATGAAAAATATGCCTTAGGAAAATTTGATCCAAAATTAGATGAAGGTATTTTTATAAGATACTCAATTGTTGGAAAATATTATAGAGTATTCAATAAAAGAATTTTGGTAATTAAGGAGACCACACTTATTGTATTTGATGAATATGGAATTTTGGAAGAGCCAAATATTGAAGAAGATGAGATAGAAATTAACTCCCAAAAAATTGAGAAAATAAAATTGAAAGAAAATCTAGAGATAGAAAACCCGTTGCCTAGAGATTTAAGATTTTTTAAGAATCACCCAAAGGAATTGATTATAGGTGAACCTAGTGAGGTTGTTAGGACTAGGTGTGGATTAAATAAAGAAGTCAATCACTCAGCCTTTATTTCAACCATAGAACCCACAAATATTGATCAAACACTTTTGGATGAATTTTGGATCTTGGCTATACAAGAAGGGTTAAATCAATTCATAAGAAATAAAGTTTGGAAATTAATTGCAAGGACAAAGAATCAAAGTATAATAGGAACTAAGTGGGTAATCAAGAACATAATGAATAACTTAGGAGTAGTCATTAGAAATAAGGTTAGATTGGTGGCTAAGGGGTATAATCAGATTGAAGGAATTATTTTGAGGAGACTTTTGCCCCTGTAGCTAGACTTAAAATAATTAGGGTTTTATTAGCTTATGCCTATTTTAGAAGATTTAAATTGTACCAAATGGATGTTAAAAGTGCCTTTTTAAATGGGGTAATTCAAGAGGAGGTTTTTGTAGAACAACCTCTAATCTTTGAAAATTCTAAACACCCAAATGATATTTTCAAACTGAAAAAGGCATTATATATTAAGAGAGTTGCTATGTGCATGTTTTATACTCTTACAACTTGTATATTTTTGATGGTTTCAAATATTATTATTTTATGTGTAGTTATCTCCTAACACTTTTTGAAAAAGTTGTTTTTGCTCTTGTGTGTATTAACATTTTAGGAAAATCAAACTTCAGACTACAAAGACTTCAACTCAAATTCAACATGAGATACTTTGTGTATTTAAAACTTGTATTTTTCTTTAAATTAAGTTTGAGAGAGGTTTAAAAAAAATAAAAAAAAATTTTGAGAGGGAGTGATTGTGATTGAGTGAATACACACATACACACTTAAGGAGATCTTGAAAGTTTTGTATTGACCGTATGGGAAGAACATAGTTCGTACAGAACGATCAGATCAGTTATCTCCTCGCAAAAGCAATGGAATGAAAAGGAGTTGAAGAAAATTTCTCTAAGTCCTGATCGTCCAGGATGAAGTGTATTCACCCCAGGATGAAATATTCTCTGGAATATTTTTGTTGAGAATGAAGTGTATTCGTTCCACGATGAGTTGCTCTTTGGAGTATTTTTGTCAAGGACGAAGTGTATTCATCCCGGGACGAGTTGCTCTCTGAAAAAATTTCGTCTGGACGAACCCATATTTGTCCCAAGACGAAGTGAACCGACTATGAAATTTTAGTGACATTCTGAAATTTTTGGGAATCGACCTATGGAATAACCATTCATATCGGACGAACTTAGTTTGTACCAGATGATGTGTGTGTACGAAGTCATTTCACTCCCATATATATTAGGTTCATTTCCAGGGCATTTAAGTAAAATCTTTTAGGATGATCCACGATCGTACGGGATAATCCAATGCGTATTGACTTGAAATTTTGTAGTTTTTGGACCATTTTTTGCATCGTTCCTATAAATAGTCCAAACTAAACTGCCACTTAATGTTTTTTCCTACTAATCTTCATGCCTATTGAAAGAAGAGTCAAGGAGAGAGTGTGAGAGAGTGTTTGAAGGAGATTTCTTACCATTGGAGTGTGATGATTTCTTGTGAAGAAGTCTGTCAAGGGGATTCGGTTCTCTGCCGACATTTGGAGAGTGTAAGCAATCAAAGTGTTCTCTCCCCACACTGAAGAGTGTGAATAGCCGAAGGGTTCTCTGCCCACACTAGGAGAGTGTGAACAGCCGAAGGGTTCTCTGCCCACACTAGGAGAGTGCGAACAGCCTAAGGGTTCTCTGCCTATACTAGGAGAGTGTGAAAGGATGAAGGGTTCTCTGCCCACACTAGGAGAGTGAAAGGATGAAGGGTTCTCTGCCCACACTGAGAGTGTATAAAAGGATAAGGGTTCTCTGCCAACACTAAGGGTAGTGTAAAAGGATGATGGTTCTCTGTGCTTAATGGCTGCTAGTCTTGATTAGTCAGATCAAGAATAAGTATGTGACTTAACCTGTGATAAACGTTTTGAAGTTTCTAAGCACATGCATGATGCATATAGGAAAATGAAAAAAATGCATCCTTGTCTAAGTTTAGAGTTTGAAGAATTGCAAAAGGAACATGAAATCCTTAGGAAAGATCATGCAGTAATTGATGACAACCATATAAAATTATTTGATGAGTTTGTTGACTTGAATAAAAAAATATGAAAATTTAAAATCATCCTATGCTGAACCTGAAAAAGATTTTAAAAATTTTAATGATGAATCAGAGAGTAAGATTTATAGATCAAATTATGCAAATCAAATTTTGGAAGATATGAATTTATTTTATAAATTAACGATAAAAGCTCTCGAGGATAATAGGACACCCTCTAAACTTGAAGATTTTACTAATCCTATTATGTGTCCTAAATTTATGCAATCCCTGAATAGTCAGATGAATGGTAGAAGACTTAGGAATCCATTTCTAAAAGTCAAATGTAATAATTATGGATTGTTTGGATATATAGCTCACACCTATACTTTGAAGATAAAAACTTATTTGGTGTGGAGACCTAATAAGCATAAACCTAATTATATCATACATGCATCTGATTATAAATCGCTAAAAGGAGAACCCAAATTTGTTTGGGTTCCTAGGTCTTACGTTTGATAATTTTGTAGGGTCGCTCTCACACAAGACCTCGTGAGAGTATATGGTACCTGGGCAGCGGATGTTAAAAGCATATGACTGAAGATACTACACAATTCATATCGCTGGAAGCCAGGAGTGGAGGCAAGGTTACACTTGGAGATAACACTACAGGGAAGGTGGTTGGATCAGGTATGATTGGAAATCTTAATAAATTTTATATTGAGAATATGTTATTAGTAGAAATCTTAAAGAATAACCTGTTAAGTATAAGCTAGCTATGTGATAAATGATATTGTGTGAAATTTTTTCCTAATAGTTATATATTAAGCCTAAATGCTAAAGATGTTTTGAATGTTAAAAGGGTAAATAATATTTATATGCTAGACTTGAATTATATTCAATCTCCTACTACTTTTTGTTTGAAAACTATATCTGATGAGTCATGGATTTGGCATAGGAGACTATCATTCTAGCATGAAAAAAATTAGAAGGATTACCCAAAAGAACTTAGTGTGAGGTATACCAAAACTAGACTTTACTGAGGACCACCTTTGTGATGCATGTCAATTAGGAAAGCAAGTGAAGTCATTTTTTTAGTCCAATAAGGATCTTAAAACTAGTAAACTATTAGAGATTTTACATATGGATCTTTTTGGACCAGTTGGAACTGTGAGTCTAAGAGGGAAGGTATACGGATTTGTGATTGTGGATGATTACTCAAGATTCCCATGGGTTTGATTTCTATTTCATAAGAGTGAATCATTTAAGGAATTTAGAAATTTTTCAACTTGGATTTAAAGAAAATTTGGGTGTGAAATTATTTCTATACAAAGTGATAATGGAGGAGAATTTGAAAATTAGAAATTTGAGGAATTTTATGAGGAGAAAGGAATTGATCACAACTTTCTGCACCTAGAACCCCTCTGCATAATTGGGTAATCGAAAGGAAAAATAGAACATTAATATAAGCCGCTCGAGTAATATTGGCAGAATACTCACTTACTAAATATTTTTGGGCTGAGGCGGTTAGCACTGCATGTTATGTTTTGAATAGGGTGAATGTAAGATCGAAATTAAATAAAACAACCTATGAGTTGTTAAAAGGAAGAACACCTAATTTGTCTTGTTTGCTTGTTTTGGCGTGTAAGGTGTTCATTCATAACAATGGAAAATCTGCCTTAGAAAAATTTGATCTAAAATCAGATGAAAGAATTTTTGTTGGATACTCAAGTATTGGAAAATCTTATAGAGTATCCAATAAAAGAACTTTGGTAATTGAGGAGACTACATATATTGTATTTTGATAAATCTGGAATTTTGAAAGAGCCAAATGTTATAGAAGATGAGATTGAGATTAACTCCCAAAAGATTGATAAAATGAATTTTGAAGAAATTTTGGAAGAAAATATGGAAGAAAATTTAGAGATTCAAAATCTTTTGCCTAGAGATTTAAGATTTTCTAAAAATCACCAAAGGGAACTGATTATAGGTGAACCTAGTGAGGGTGTAAGGATTAGGTGTGGATTAAACAAAGAAGTCAATCATTCAGCCTTCATTTTAACTATAGAACCTATAAATATTGATCAAGCACTATCAGATAATTTTAAATTTTGGCCATACAAGAAGAGTTGAATCAATTTGTAAGAAATAAAGTTTGGGAATTAACTACAAGGCCAAAGGATCAAAGTATAGTTGGAACTAAGTGGGTATTCAAAAATAAAATGAATGACTCAGGAGTAGTCATTAGAAATAAGGCTAGATTAGTTGCTAAGGGGTATAATCAGATTGAAGGGATTGAGTTTTAGGAGACTTTTTTCCATGTAGCTAGACTTGAAGCAATTAGGGTTTTTCTAGTTTTTACCTATTTTAGAGGATTCAAATTGTATCAAATGGATGTAAAAAGTACCTTTTTAAATGGGATAATTCAAGAACATGTTTTTGTAGAACAACCACCAGGTTTTGAAAATTTTAAATACCCAAATCATATTTTTAAGTTGAAAAAGGCATTATATGGATTGAAACAGGTACCTAGGGCTTGATATGAGAGGTTGAGCATGTTCTTACTTGAAAGATCTTTTGAAAAAGGAAGTGTGGATATAACTCTTTTTTTGAAGAAATGTGGAAAGGATATACTCATTGTTCAAATTTATGTGGATGATATCATTTTCTGATCTTCAAATAAAAATCTTTGTGATGATTTTTCTAAAACAATGAGTAGTGAATTTGAGATGAGTTTAATGGGAGATTTAAGTTGCTTTCTAGGATTTAGAATTAAGCAAATTGAGGAAGGAACATTTCTTAGTCAGTCAAAGTATGTTAAGGACATCCTCAAAATGTATGAAATGGACACTGATAAACCTGGTAGTACACCAATGAGTTTCTCAGTTTAATTGGATAAGGACCCTAAGGGAAAATCTGTTGATCAAAAGAAATTTAGAGGGATAATTGGATCTTTACGTTACTTGACTGCTAGCCGGCCTGATATCATGTTTAGTATTTTCTTGTGTGCTAAATTTCAATCAGATCCAAAAGAATCACATTTGACAGCAGTAAAAAGGATTTTAATATATCTTTTAGGAACTCAGAACATAGGAATTTGGTATCCTAAGTTTAGCTCTTCATTTATAATAATTGGTTATTCAGATTATGACTTTGTAGGTTGTAGGGTGGATAGAAAGACACTACAGGAAAAATGCCTTAAACCGGCGGTTTTAGGACCGCCGGTAGTACCGGCGGCACCACCGGCGGTTTGGCCGTCGGATTTTAACGACGGCTGCATCGGTGATTTTACAAATATAAGCCGCTGGTAAGGGCGGCGGTCCCTAAACCGACGGTAAACCGTCGGACGTCTACAAGAACCGGAGGTTTAGACTGCCGTTGATAAGTGACTTTTTACCGGTGGTCAAAACCGCCAAAAAACCACCGGTTTAAGCCCTAATACACCGATCCCCGCATCTGGCATTTCATTTTAACTCTTTCCTTCTCTCTCGGTCGCTCGCTCTCCCGTCGCTCGCTCTTTCCTAGGGTCGCCTCCGCTCGTCTGACCGCCGCCTCCGCTCGTTTGACCGCCGGCTAAGAATCTCCTCTGGCCGCCGCCCCAATTCAACGCCGCCGATGATGTTTGTCCGGCCCAAATCCAATCACCGCCCCCAATCGGAATCGCCTCTGCTCGTCCGACCCCAAACAGTCCGATTTCTATTTTAAGATTATTTTTTATGATTTTTCTTTGACTATTGTTTCTTA
>NW_021319076.1:166043-178751 GCF_001605985.2 Dendrobium catenatum | reverse complement strand
ATTCACCCCCCCTCTTGGTAGCCTTGGGACATTAACTATGTCTAACGACCTATTCACTAGACTCAACATGAAGGATATGCTGGATGATACAGGCATTGAGATTAAGAGTGGCTACCTTAGGTAAATGACCTACTCCTCTAAATCCTCTAATTACTTGATTTATTTCTATCCAATCAAAGTCAGAGGAAGAGGTCAAAGTATGGGCTCTAATCCCTTATGTCCTTAAGTTTAAAAATATTCCCAAATCCTCTTTTGTTTTCTCTACTTTCTTCTTAAAAACATAAGACCTAATCACATAATGGTTAGAGTTAAAGGACATGTCAGCAAGAAAGTAGCGGAAGGTCTCCTTATTGTAGAAATGGATAAGAGTGAGAATGAGGCCAAACTGGGTAGAAGTAAAAAAGGTTCATTACCTTAAAGTTGAGTTGTTCTTAAAGAAGAAGTCTTGAGGGAGTGATTTTGGCTGAAGCAAACCTAGGAAAGGACTCCTCGTTTTCTTTGGACAGGAAGTTTTCACTTGAGTTTTTAGGAGGACCCTTTGCGAGTACCTTTTCTTGCCTAACTCTCTTGCTCAAACTAGCCTTGGATGAGATGTAAGGGAATAGAATATCAAAAGGGATTTTAGAAGTGATGAAATTTGAGTTCAAAACCCTTCAATTTAAAGAAAAAATGAGTTTTCATACAGATGAAAATAATTTTGTCCCCGTACAAATTTGGGTTCGTACGAACGAAAAATATTTCTTATGGATGAACTAATGAGTCCAAAAATGAAATGACTTTTCGTAAGCACATAAGTTACGAGGCGACCTTTCGTACAAACTTTTGACCAAACGATCGTACAAAAGAACAGGTGTTCATCCAGGATGATCAGACATTTAAGATCATTTTTATGGCAATTTGAACCATCCCCCATATTTAATCCCCACATATTCGTATGTACGAACCAAAAGTTCATACGTACGATCATAAATAATGAAACTGAACTTATCTATTTAACTATCTACATTCGTACATACAATTGAGTATACGTCATCTGGATGATCGTGATGATCGTACAGATGAATAGTAAAATGAAAACTAAAAACTATATGTAAACAGTTCAAATCTGATAGTTAATACACTACATAATTCGTCCCATATGAAATGAATTTCGTACAGATGATTATCACTCAATTTTAAAGTAAACATTAAAAAATCTAGATGTGAGAATTTTTCAAAAATAAATACAAACACAAAAAAATGATTGAAAAATACATAAAATCACAAAATCAAAATGACACACAACACACTAACAAAAAAACACACGTCAATGTTGCATAATCACTTTAATTAATCAATCAAATCGATCAAACCAAGCCTTATTCTTAATTTACTGAAAGTATCAAAGGCTAATGGTTTTATAAAAATGTCTGCAAGTTGATTTTCTTTTGAAACATGAATGAGTTTAATTTCTTCTTTGGATACATGATCCCTTATGAAATGATGCCTGATGTTTATATGTTTGGTTCTTGAATGTTGAATATAATTTTTAAAAATTTAAATAGCACTAGTGTTATCATAATTAATTGTAATAGTGCCTATAGTTTATACTAAATTAATCAACTGTTATTTCAACCAAAGTACTTGTGCCACACAACTTCCTAATGCAATGTATTCAGCTTCAGCAGTAGATAGGGCTACTGAATTTTGTTTTCTACTGGACCAAGAGACTAAAGAATTTCCAATAAACTAACATGTTCCAGAAGTACTCTTTCTATTAACCCTATAATATACAAAGTTAGAATATGAATAACCAATTATTTCAAATGAAAATCTAAACTTAGGATATCAAATTCCTAAGTTCTGACTTCCTAATAGATATCTTAAAATCCTTTTTACTACTGTCAAGTATGATTCTTTTGGATCTGATTGAAATCTAGCACATAAACAAACACTAAACATGATATCGGGCGAAGAGCTGTCAGGTAAAGTAAAGATCAAATTATCCCTCTAAATTTCTTTTGATCAACAGATTTTCACTTAGGGTCTTTATCCAACTGAACTGAGGAACTCATTGGTGTACTGACAGGTTTAGTATTGTCCATTTCATACTTTTGAGAAAACATATTTTGACTTGCTAAGAAATGTACCCTCCTCAATTTGCTTAATGCTAAAGCCTAGAAAGTAACTTAAATTTCTAATTAGACTCATCTCAAATTCATTATTCATTAGTTTAGAAAAATCATCATAAAGATTTTTATTTAAAGATCCAAAGATGATGTCATCAATATAAATTTATACAAAAAGTATATCCTCTCCAAATTTCTTCAAAAAGAGAATTATATCCACACTTACTTTTTCAAATGATCTTTCAAGTAAGAAGGTGCTCAATCTCTCATACCAAGCCCTAGGTGCCTATTTCAATCCATATAATGTTGAAACTCGTTCACTATAAATTAGGTTATTAAACCTAAGCTTATGTCCCACGGCTAACCAAGAGGGGGGTGAATTAGTAATTAAAATATTTAACCCACTTTTTAAATTAGGAAACAAAAATAAAACTTTAGTGATTTTTTCTAGAAAATATTTTTCAACCATAGTTTTAAAAGTAAAAACACAAAAATAAAAAAGTAGTGAAAAAATAAAGATACGAGGTTTATAGTGGTTCGATCAAAACCAGACCTACATCCACTCCCCGGATGCACCCTCTGAGTATTGCACTAATACCACTAGTGACTCTCTTTTTGCACCCAGAGCAAGGCGAATAAGCCTTTACAAACACTCTTTCCACCACTACCCAGTGTGATAGAGAACTATCATCCTTTTACACTATCACCAGTATTGGAAGAGAACCATCATCCTTTTACACTCTCCTAGTGTGGGAAGAGAACCCTTTGTCCTTTCACACTCTCCTAGTATGGGCAGAGAACACTTAGGCTGTTCACACTCTCCTAGTGTGGCAGAGAACCCTTCGGCTATTCACACTCTCCTAGTGTGGGCAGATCTGTTCACACTCTCCAAGTGTCGGTAGAGAACCAGATCTCCTTGATAGTTCTTCTTCACCAAAAATCTTCACGCTCCAATGGCAAGAAATCTCCTTCAAACACTCTCTCACACACTCTCCTTAACTCTTCTTTCAATAGTCACGAAGATCAGTAGGCAAAAAGATTAAGTGGCAGTTTAGTTTGGACTATTTATAGGAAAGACACAAAAAATCATCCAAAAACTGCAAATTTTCAAGTCAATATACATTAGATTGTCCTGTACGATCATGGATCATCCTGGATGATTTTACTTAAATGCGCTGGAAATGAACCTAATATATATGGGTATGAAATGACTTCATGCACACACTTTGTCCCGTTTGAACTAGGTTCGTCCGGTACCAATGGTTATTCCATAGGTCGGATCTCAAAAACTACAGAACGTCAGTAAAATTTTAGAGTCGGTTCACTTCATCCTGGGATGAATATGGGTTCATCTGGATGAAATTTTTCTAGAGAGAAACTCGTCCCGGGATGAATACACTTCGTCCTGGACAAAAATACTCCAGAGCAACTCATCATTGAACGAATACACTTCATTTTGAATGAAAATTTTCTAGAGAACATTTCATCCTAGGACGAATACACTTCGTCTTGGAAGTAAAATTTTAGAGTCGGTTCACTTCATCCTGGGATGAATATGGGTTCATCTGGATGAAATATTTCTAGAGAGAAACTTGTCCCGGGACGAATACACTTCGTCCTGGACAAAAATACTCCAGAGCAACTCATCATTGAACGAATACACTTCATTTTGAATGAAAGTTTTCTAGAGAACATTTCATCCTAGGACGAATACACTTAGTATTGGACGATCAAGACTTAAAAAAATTTTCTTCAACTCCTGTTCGTTCCATTGCTCTTACGAGGAGATAACTGATCTGATCGTCCCGTACGAACTATGTTCATCTCGTACGATCAATACAAAACTTTTAAGGTCTTCTTAAGTGTGTGTGTGTGTATTCACTCAATTACAATCACTCCCTCTGAAACTTAATTCAAAGAAAAATATAAGTTTTAAATACACAAAGTATCTCATGCTGTATTTGATTTGAAGTCTTTGTAATCTGGAGTTTGATTTTCCTGAAATGTTAGTACACACAAGAGCAAAAGCAACTCTTTCAAAAAGTGCTAGGAGATAACTACACATAAAATAATAATATTTGAAATCATCAAAATAATACAAGTTGTAAGAGTATAAAACATGCACATAGCAACTCTCTTAACAATCTCCCCCTTTTTGATGATGGTAAAACAATTATTGTTTGTATAATTTCAAATTCTAAGAATCTCCTAAACTCCCTCTGAATTGATGAACACGTGTAAATAAGGAGGCATTTTTATAAATATACAACAAACAAAAATAAAACAAACACACAACATATACAACATAAACAAAACACAAAATAAAAAAATAAAAACAGACACACACACAACCAAAACCACAATACGAATCAAACAAAACCAAAACCACGATACAAATAATTTCTCCCCATTTTTTTACTACAGTAAAAAGTTAAGAAGAAAAAAGATTTGAAATATAAGCAGACATATGAAAATCATTTAATAATTCAATCTTGAAAGTTATTGAAATAAGTAATGCAAATAAAATTAAAATATTAGGCAAATCATAGTAATTCATAGAATTTAAGAAAAGATATAACATTGATAAAAAAATATTTATAAAAAACATGAGTCAATTTAGACACTAAGATAGAGAAAATCATTGCAAAAAGGATGAATAGAAAATTTGTATATTTCAAATTTTCATAGTTGAAATTATAATATTAGAATTAATGTAGTCTAAATAAGAGATATGAAATTGACAATCTTAATTATATCAAGTTATAAGAAAAACTTAAATTTAAAAAAAAATAGATTTTCTATTGAATTTAATTTTGACTTGCATTTCAAAGTATAACACTATTAAGATCAAAAATTTAATGATTTTCATAAAGGCTAACACATATTTCAATACCATTAAAGCCAAAACATGAGAACATATATTGATATCACTTTGAAGATATTACAATATAAGCTCAGTATATAAATACAAAAACGAAACATCTAAAGAAAAGAAAATACAACAAACTTACTTAAAACAATAACTAACACACGAACTATAGAAAATACATAAAATTAAGTGCAACTATTACTGAGAAGGACCCTGATCTTGAGGAGGAGGAGGAAGTGCAGCACCGAAGACGTTAAAGTAAGTACTCATCATAAGCATATTGGTACTTATATCACTAATTTGATCCTTCATAAAACTCATGTCATGCTAATTCTGTGTGGCCTGCTACTGAAGATGAGTCTCAATTTGATCAAAACATTGATCAAAATGAGTCTCTATGCGATCAAATCTTTGAACCAAATCCTGATAATTTGATTCATTGGCGGGTGTAGGTGCAGCTTCTGGTTATTCCTCTTTATCACTAATGACATGTGTTTTACTTGGTTCTTCTTTGAAGATTACTTTAAATGATCCATTGTTGTATAAGAGCGATCTTCAAACTCTCGATCAGGATGAACAAAATTGTATTTCTTGTCCAGAATGTAGGCAACTAGATGTCCTAAGGCGATGTTCTTCTTTCTCTTATGCTCTACATGTCCAATTTCAGACAGTCCATAAAGATAGTCAAGGATAAGTTGGGCTTCGTCTTTAAGTTCTTTTGACATGATCAAGAATGTCACCATAGAAAGAAGAGGGGTTATATTGATTCTATCACCAACTTTAGGAATTATAGAAGTTCTTAGAACATGCTAGATGATACGTGCATTTCGAATGAGACCGGATACTCTAGCTACATGTTCGTTCAAATTATTTCCTGTAATCATATTATTAATTTCATACCATTCATTATCATGAGTGTTGATCAAGTGATGGGCTCTAGCTCCCTCTGTCCTTAAATTCAAAAAGGCTCCTAAGTCAGCCTTGGTGATTTTAACTTTTTGTTTAAAGACAAAGGAACAGATTATATAATGGTCAGAATTAAATGACATGTTGGCGAGGAAGTAGTGAAAGGTCTCTTTATTTTAGAGATAGACGAGGGTAAGGATAAAATCAAACTATGTTGAAGCAAATAAGTTCATCACCTGAAAGGTAAGTTGTTCTTAGATAAGGATTCTGGAGGGTGTGATCTTCGCTGAGGCAAACCTAGGAAACGATTCCTCATTTTCTTTGAAAAAGATCTAAAGTATGAAAGAGATTGAAAGAGAAGTTTAGAGTGTGATTGTTGAGTTCAAAAGCCCTTCTATTTATTGAAAATAACATATTCATTCCAGAAGAAAAAATTGTGCCCGGTAAAAATTTTTTGATTTGTCCCGTACAAAAAAAATTTGTATGGACGAACCAATGCGTCGAAATGAAACAGCTTTTCATAATCAACACAACTTACGAAGCATCCTTTCGTACAGACTTTTGACTAAACTGAACGTACAGACAAACATGTGTTCATCCCGAGATTATTAGAACTTATGATCGTTTTAATGGTAGTTAAAACTGTCCCCTACATTGAACCGACATGTGTTCGTTCGGACGAACCAAATGTTCGTACGTATGAAGTTCGTATTAAAAATAACCTTATCCATTCAACTGCTTTATTCATTCATCCTGTCTTTTGAAAAACATTTTGTCTCGGACGATTGTGATGATCATACAGACGAAGTGACAATAAAAAATTGAAAACTACAAGTAAACGGTTCAAAATCCGAAAGATACACTACATAAATCATCTCATACAAAACTATTTCATCCCGGACGATGGACACTAAAATATTTTAAATCATGCACTCAATTAAAACTAAAACACAAACACACTAAAAAACTCACTGAAAAATGAAGAACACAATTAGAAAATCACACATACAAGTTCACAAACACATAAAAATCACACAAAAATATTATCTAGAAAAACAAACATCAATGTTGCAAAAACTTTTTTAATTAAGCATTCAAATCAATCACACCAAGTCTTGTTCTTAATTCACTGAAAGTATCAAAGGATAAAGGTTTTATAAAAATGTCTGCAAGTGGATTTTCACTAGAAACATGAGTAAGTTCAATCTCTCCTTTGGATATATGATCCCTTATGAAATGATGCCTTGTGTCTGTATGTTTGGTTCTTAAATGTTGAATAGGATTTTTAAAAATACAAATAGCACTAGTGTTATCACAATAAATTAAAATAGTGACTATAGTTAATCCTAAATAAATTAACTATTATTTCAACCCAAGAACTTATGCCACACAACTTCCTAATGCAATGTATTCAGCTTCTATAGTAGATAGAGCTACTGAATTTTATTTTCTACTAGACCAAGAGACTAGAGAATTTTTAATAAATTGACATGTTCCAGAAGTGCTCTCACTACAGGAAAAACGCCGAAATCCGGCGGTTTTTTCCGGAGGTTAGCTTATATTAACCGGCAGTTTTTTTAACTACCGGCGGCTTTACGGCGGTTTTTGTGCCGCCGGAAAAAATAGCGTAGGAAACTAGTACCGGCGGTTTTTTACCGACGGTTTATGTAGCCGGCGGCTCCGACCGCTGGTTTCAACCGGATTTTATGCCGGCAATTTTCCGGCTGTGACGCCACCGATTAATTGACCGACGGCCTACCGACGGTCATTTTACTGACGGTTCCCCGGCAGTTTAGTTAGCCGTCGTATGTTTTTAAAACCGCCGGCCTTCGCCGGTAGACCGCCAGTTACTTAACCGGCGAACGCCGGAGGTCTAACCGTCGATATTACTGGTGGTCTAAACCCCAGATGTCCACCGTATAACCGCCGGTGGCCGTCGGTAACTGCCGGTAATAAACCGACGGTGTGATGCCATTACCAGCGGCTGGCTATTGGCAGTCCGGTATCGTAGTTTCCGGCGGCCAAACCGCCGGTTAGCCGTCGAAAACCTGTAGTACCTGCAAAAAAAAAATTGACAGCATCCCCTCTATTTGAGCGGAGGTTCACCCTAAAGTCCTAAACCTTGCAGAAAGAGCAATATATGTTGGGAACACGCCGCTATATTCATCACAATCATATGTTGGCAACACGCCGCTAGATTCATCACAACCATAAAATTTATAAATACAATCACAAGCTCATCAAACATTACAATCACAGTTCACAAGTAAGTTCATGATAATGCTTACAATCACATAAGTTCTGAAATTCACAAGTTCTAATTAATACAATCATCAAAGCATAAAATAGATCTAATCATCATCTGTATCCTCACTGTCTGTAGATGCTGCTCGCTGTTGGTCCTCCTTCTTCCTCTATTTTCAGCTCTGTAGGATTGCAACTCTATTCATTTCATTTCTGAACCTTTTCTCTTTCTTCAATCTCTCTAGATTGAACCCTTCTTTGTCTCTTCAATCTCTCTAGTAGCGCTGCAACCCTCTCTCTTACAGATTCTTCAGCTCCACTGGATCATAAATCAGAGGTGTATGAACTGCCCTCAATAGAAAAAGCCTGTGAACCCATGCAATATACCCTCCCCCTCTGTCTTCCACCAACAACTCTGACAATCGATACTCAGAAATGTGGCCGATCCAGAAGATGATCCCTCGCCAGTGGACTGCCGACGTTTTCTAACTCGTACGAAAATCATCCTGTGAGTAACAATTAGTTTTATTAAAATAAATTTTTATTCAAAAACTTCCAATAAATTTTACTCACATGAGCCTTCCTAGACTTCCATCAACCCACTGATGGTCAGCTTGATGTTGATGAGTTTTTGTATGCAACTCCAATGATGTTGCGTCCCGACCCAGGTGCTCCTTCTGAATTTGATGCTTAGTTATACTAACAAAATATATGTAATAAACCAATTTAAAAACACTTACCAGTCGCCGCCTTGTTCCGTTATGAGGTACAGAATCCACCAATATGAAGAAGAGCTTCCTAAACCGCCACAGTCAGAGCTCTGTTCTGGTTTAATTCTGCTCTTCTCATTTTATAAACTCCGGGGTAGCCGCAAGCACTACTTCAATCTTGCCCAAACGCCCTCTCCAACCAATGAGGACGCTGAACCGGACTTTCTAATGTCCTGTGAAGCATGTCTCTGAGACGGGTCGCCCCTCCCTCTAAAATTTGATCTGATCCTGCTGCTGCTACTTAGGCAAAGCCACCTAAAATTCTTTCTATAAAAAATTTAGGCATATCAAAAAGGATTAGTAACAAATTAAATCATATATTGAAATCATACAAAAAAAAAACATACGCTAAAATTCTCCAAACCACATAAAATCTCTAACTGGCTTTGGGATCTTCTTTCCAAGGATAAGTAAGGAGCATCAAACTTATTCTTTTATTATATCCGGATTCATATGTATTAGGTGGCCTTGAAGGATTGAAGCTGCAAAGTGGACTTTGTTTATCAATAACATGTAATATATCAAAAAAAAACAAAACTTAATAACTTAAATTGGAACTTACTTATCGCCCTCAGCTCGATGTTTGACGTTATATGTTGCTGCTGCATGGAATCGCTAGCCGCCAACCTCTGGTGGTCGTGATGGTCCACCCCAGTTCTATGCTGGCACCGGAAAGGGGTAGTAATATGGGTAAGGATAAGGAGGTGAGGACCAGTGGATGGACCAGCTGCCTGTGGATGATGGTTGGGGGTAATATGATTAAGGGAGAAGCAGTGTGTCTGATCTGAAGAGGGGAAGCGAGGACCTCGAGCTGGGAGAAAGTGGCCAGGAAAAGTATGGAGGTAAAAACAGGAGGTTGGATCTAATTGGTCCCTGGACCCTGCCTCTGGTGAATGCTGCTGGCTCACTGGCAGTGGGTGGCCGGTGGTGGTGTAGGTAGATCTGGTGGAACTGAAGGCCCGCTCACCACCATCAGCCTGATGTGGGGTCTGCAGCCGTAATTTTCTTCCAGGCGGAACTTTGAGCAAATGATTTACGAGGAGGGATCATCGCCTGAAGCCATGCTGTAATATTAAAAATAATAATACTTAAACATTGAAAAAGGCAGTTAATAGCCAGTTAATAATAGTAATGAAGCAGTTAATGAAGTAGGTAATTGAATTTACCGAGAAGCAATTAATGAAGAGTTAATGAATTTACAAAAAAAAGCAGTAATAATAAGACAAGGTGGGAAGAAAATACAAATATCATTTCTAAAGCTGTAAAAATATTACTAAACAAAACATTTAAATTCTACAATTCTACATACAAAAAATAATCAGAATCATCAAAACTTTTTCATTCACTCTTCAAGGGTATCTCAGTTTCATCCTCGTTCTCTTCTTCGCCTGAACTTAGTTGAACATATTCACATCTTCTAACTCCATTTCGAATAGTAGAGGTTGTAGTTGTCATCTCCTCCAATTTCAACAGGCATAAAACTTGACATCTCATCCTCTTTGATGTGCCAATTGCTACAATGTTTATTGTTGATCAATTAGTCCCCGTGTCTTTTTTTTTTATGAAAGCTAGCGAATCTTGTTTGTCTCTAGACCACTGGGATATTTGCTGAATTAAAACTTGAAATAGCTTGACTTGCTAACACAAATGGATCAAACTTTCCATATCTTCTACTATGTTTAACACATCTACTAAACTATATACAGGATGAACACCTTGTGCCTCTATTCTGTTACTGGATCATACCATTGACAGTTATAAATAAGCATACAAAATTCTCTCTTCGCCTGGGTACTCCAAAGTCAAGGACCTCATTCAGAATACCATAATAATCACACTCATCTTCTTCATGAGTGTTCCCTCAACACATACTCCACAAATTTTCAGTTTTTCTTCCTTCACTTCCACGATTTGGTAAGAAATCTGACCCATTCACTATATATTGTGGCCAAGTTTTTAACTTTTCGCATTTTGGACCCCATGCTAAGCTTCTGGCCAAACCTTTATCGAAACATTTTTTATCAGGGTTTTTGTACCTAAAAACATGATAAATTTAGTATGTTTTGATAATAAATAATATTTAAGATTTAATAAAAAAATTGTGCTCACTATATGATCTGAACCAAAATTGGAATTCATTGCAACCAGCTTTCTCAATATTCCTTGAATCTGTCAAAGGCAAAATGCTTACGAAGTACCATGTGACATAATAATACTTTAGTATTTTAAATAATATTACTAATTAATTTATTAAAAATTATGTAGAACTACTATAAGATGGCTCAACTTCTTCACAGTCAGGTAAGTACATACAATTCCCGCTTGTATTTATTTCTAAATCGTGAAGATATCTTTCAACACATTGCCACTATGGCTTTTCTTGCCTTCTTAATACTATAGTGTTAGCATGTGATTGTCTTTCTTACTACTCGATCCATGTTACGACAATTTTTGTTCTTTTACTCCTTACAGTGGCTCAAAATAGTAGAAGCAAAAGTGATTGTTCTTAGACAAATATGCTTCACATATTCGATCCTTCTGGTCGTGTTTATTCTTAACATAATTTCTTCAACTGTTCATATATCTATTAATCAATTACAATCATCGTTAAAAGTTAATCAAAATATGTTTATCATCTACTGATTCAAAAATATTTAAGGTTATTAAAAATCTTAACACATTTACCTTTCGAAGGAGATACATGCCAACGTATGTACAGGTCCACCAACTTCTAGCTTCGATAGGTAAGATGGACTGGGAGATGTTCTCCATAGATCAAAAAAAACCGGTGGGAAATTATCTATCTAACTTACAAAGGATGATTGGTATGTTATCCTCGTTACCGTCGTAAAAGACATTTTACTTAGTTTAGATGAAGCATAAAATCTTTGAAGAAAATACTAAGCTCAACAACGGATTTTGATATGTAATCAGTAAACATACAGACTATGCATCGGAAGAAGAACCTCCATAATTATTGACATCATGACTTTTGAGGTCCAAATAACCTTGGCAGATTTTCAAGTCAACACATCGACTTATATTTGATCCATAAGCATTCAGGCATCTTTTAACCTTTAAACTCACTGACCCATGTCATTCTTTTTTGCTCTAAACGTGAAAAGAGTAAGGGGCTTTTGGCTTTCATTAGTTTACCGTCAGTTATTGTGTTACTAACTCAGATTTTTTCTCGCCGACAAAACTCTTTAATGTCCATCCTTGCTTTGAACATTATCTTTACTCTTGCCCTTTAACATCCATAATTGTATTAAAAATATTATCCAGGAAGTTCTTCTCATGGCATATAACATCCAAGTTAATGTTATCAAATTATTTCTCCTATAAGGTAATGTCCAGAAAGTACTTTTATCCAATTATATGACACCATAACCTAGAAATTTAGATTCAAGATAGTTATTGGATAATCAATAATTGTTGGAATTCAGAAAGTCTCTGCTAGTATAGCACACCACTTTAATCTGGGTGGAGGAGGTGATCGCTCATTCGTTTTTAACAAATGCTCCTTAATTTCTTCGGAACTGATGATAGCACTTAGAATATCACCGATGACAAATCAAACCAAGTAATTTTTTCCCCTTCATGTTTTTTAATGTGAAAGCTTTACTGTGTTCTCCATGCTAGTAAGGACATGCCTAATTTCCCTACTGTGCCTTCCAACCAAACAACCATACATAGCCCTGGAAACACCGATAGTCCACAGTCTCTAAGCAAGCTCGAAGGAGAAAATTTGTTTTGTTGATATGTCATATGTGAGCACTCCTTCTTCCCATAATAATTTGAGTTCATCATT
>NW_021319076.1:155859-160735 GCF_001605985.2 Dendrobium catenatum | reverse complement strand
GTCTGATAGTGTGGACCTGAAACGTTAGTAGAAAGCAATCATAGAGAAAAAGAATGTTTGCTATTATCAAAATCATAAGCCATAGATCCGCAACAGGAGTAATTATAATTGAGTGAACACACACACACTTTAGGATATCTTGAGATATTTGTACTGATCGTACAGGACGAACATAGTTCGTACGGGACGATCAGGTCAGTTATCTCCTCTTAAGAGCAATGGAATGAACAGGTGTTGAAGAAAATTTTTCTGTCTTGATCATCCAGGATGAAGTGTATTCGTCCCAGGATGAAATGTTCTCTGGAAAACTTTTGTTCAAAATGAAGTGTATTCATTCTAGGACGAGTTGCTCTTTGGAGTATTAACGTCTAGGACAAAGTGTATTCATCCCGGTACAATTTGCTCTCTAGAAAAAATTTGTCCGGACAAACTCATAATTCTGCAGTTTTTGGGAACTGACCTATGGAATAACCGTTCGTATCATACGAAACTAGTTTGTACGGGATGATGTGTTCGTACGTAGTCATTTCGTACTCATTTACATTAGGTTCATTTCCAATGCATTTAAGTAAAATTGTCCAGAACGATCCACGATCGTACAGGACTTTCCAATACGTATTGACTTGAAAATTTGCAGTTTTTGGACGGTTTTTCTTGTCTCTCCTATATAAAGTCCAATTTTGACTGCCACCAAATCTTTTTGTCCATTGATCTTTGCGCCTATTAAAAGAAAAGTCAAGGAGAGAGTGTAAGAGAGTGTTCGAAGGAGGATTCTTACTATCGGAGCGTAAATGCTTAACTTGGTATTTAAAGGTAAGAATCTCTACTTGTGATTTGGGATTACTTCATTCTTTTCTTTCTTCCTTCTAGATTTCTTGTGAGAAGATATGTCAAGGAGACCATGTTCTCTGCCAACACTTGGAGAGTGTGAATAGCCGAAGGGTTCTCTGCCCACACTTGGAGAGTGTGAACAGCTGAAGGGTTCTCTGCCTACATCGAGAGAGTGTAAAAGGATGATTGTTCTCTGCCAACACTAAGGATAGTGTAAAAGGATGACGGTTCTCTACCAACACTTGGGATAGTGTGAAAGGACGACAGTTCTCTGCCGCAACGGGTAGTGGTGGAAAGAGTTTTTGTAAAGGCTTCTCCGCCTTGCTGTCAGTGCTAAAGGAGAGTCACTAGTGGTACTAGTGCAATACTCAGAGGGTGCCTCCGGGGAAGTGGATGTAGGTCAATTTTGACCGAACCACTATAAATCTTGTGTCTTTTTTTTTATTGCTTTTTTATTTTGTTGATTTTTGTTTCTAATTTGTGGTTGAAAAATCTATTTCTACAAAACTTATTAAAGTTCATTTTTCGGTTTAAAAAATTAAAAAGAGGGATTAATTTTTAATTACCAATTCACCCTCTCCTCTTGGTTAGCCGTTGGGACATAAGTTTAGGTTTAACAACCTAATTCATAGCGATCGAGTTTCAACAAGTGGTATCAGTGCTTTATTTCAAAATCATAAGTTTAGACTACTTTTTGATTAATTAGATGGCTACATTTGAAAACCGAAATATGCCTGAGGGTTACTCTATAACTAGACCTCCACTGTTCGACAATATACTTTTTGATTTTTGTAAAACATGCATGTCTACATTTTTACAGTCACTTGATTATCGTATGTGGATCTTAGTTCAGGAAGGGTATACAAAACCAACTAGGCTAGTTGACGGAGTTAGAGTTGAAACACCTTTTGTAAACTGGACAGTAAAAGAACATGACTTAGCACAACTAAAGGCTAAATGCTTGAATAGCTTCTTTTGTGCTTTAAAATCAGAAGACTACATGCGGGTTTTCACTTACAAAAGTGGGAAGGACATATGGGATAGACTTTGTATAACTTAAGAGGGGACTAATGAGGTTAAGCAATTTAGACTTAATATCTTATTGCATGATTATGAATTGTTTCGCATGAAACCAAATGAATCCATTTCTGATATGTACACAAGATTCACACAAATAGTCACCTCTTTGCATGCACTGGGTAGGGAACTAGCGAATGCTGAAATGATTAATAAGATTCTTCATTATTTTCTTACTGCTTATGATGCTAAAATTTATGCAATTATAGAGTCTAAAGATCTAAACACTTACTCTATTGATAATCTTTTTGGTTCGCTAATTACTTATGAGCAAGGAGTTAGCCAAAGAAAGATTGATGCATGTGAACCATGAAGGGAGAAAAACATAGCACTAAATGTGAAAGAGTCTGAGAGTGAACACTCATAACCTAAGGATGAAGATGACATCATATTAATGACTAGATAATTCAAAAGCTTTCTGAAGAGGAAGCAGAAGAGATGCCAACATTAGAATAGAGATAAATTTAATAGAAATGCCAAGGTTTCAAATGATGTAATTTTCTATGGGTGCAGGAAACCTGGTCATATCAAGACTGAATGCCCAAAACTCAAAGCAACTCCTAGCAAGGAGAAGGTAGAGGAGAAACAAATTATAAAGAAGGGCAATAAGAAGTTTCAAAGAGCCTTCTGTGCGGACTCAGCTTCAGATTCATCAGAGACTAAAAAGGAAGAAGAAGTCACTAATCTGCACTTAATGGACGATAGTCTTGATTAGTCAGATCAAGAAGAGGTATGTGATTTAACCTATGATAAAATTTTTGAAGTTTTTGAATACATGCATGATACATATAAGAAAATGAAGAAAATGCATGCTAGTCTAAGTTTAGAGTTTGAAGAATTACAAATGGAACATTAAATCCTTAGGAAAGATCATGCTTTAATTGATGATAACTACATGAAATTACTTGATGAGTTTATTGACTTGAATAAAAAATATAAAAATTTAAAATCATCCTTTGCTGAACTTGAAAAGGTTTTAATAATTTTAAGGATGAATCGAAGAGCATTATTTATAGATTAAATTATATAAATTGAATTTTCAAAGATATGAATTCATTTTATAAATTAAAGATAAAAGCTCTCGAGGATAATAGGATACCCCCTAAACTTGAAGAATTTACTTATCCTGTTATGTATCCTAAATTTATGCAATCCCTGAATAGATAGATAAATGGTAGAAGACTTAGGAAACCTTTTCCAAAACTAAAATATAATAATTGTGGATTATTTCGACATATAGCTCACACCTGTACTTTGAAGATGAAAACTTATTTGGTGTGGAGACCTAAGATGCATAAACCTAGACATATCATACATGCATCTTATTATAAATTGTCAAAAGAAGAACCCAAACTTGTTTGGGTTCCCATGGCTAACGTTTGATAATTTTGTAGGATCGCTCTCACACAAGACCTTATGAGAGCATATGGTACCTGGACAGTAGATGTTTAAACCATATGATTGGAGATACTGCACATTTCATATTGCTGGAAGCCAGGAGTGGAGGCAAGATTACACTTGGAGATAACACCACAAGGAAAGTGGTTGGATCAGGTATGATTGGAAATATTAATAAATTTTATATTGAGAATGTGTTATTTGTAGAAGGCTTAAAGCTTAAACTATTAAGTATAAGCCAGCTATGTGATAAAGGATATTGTATGAAATTTTTTCCAACTAGCTGCATATTAAGCCTAAATGGTAAAGATGTTTTGAATGGTAAGAGAGTAAATAATGTTTATATGCTAGAATTGAATTATATTCAATCTCCTACTACTTTTTATTTGAAAACTGTATCTGATGAGTCATGAATTTGGCATAGAAGATTTTGTCATTCTAGCATGAAAAACCTTAGAAGGATTACCCAAAAGAACTTAGTAAGAGGTATACCAAAACTAGACTTTACTAAGGACCATCTTTGTAATGCATGTCAATTAGGAAAGCAAGTGAAGTCCTCTTTTCAGTCCAATAAGGATCTTAAAACTAGCAAACCATTAGAGATTTTGCATATGAGTCTTTTTGGACCAGGTGGAACTATGAGTCTAGGAGGGAAGGTATATGATTTGTGATTGTGGATGATTACTCAAGATTGACATGGGTTAGATTTCTATTTCATAAGAGTGAATCATTTGAGGAATTTAGAAATTTTTTGACTTGGATTCAAAGAAAACTTGGGTGTGAAATTATTTCTATATAAAGTAATCAAGGAGTAGAATTTGAGAATGAGAAATTTGAAGAATTTTGTAAGGAGAAATGAATTGATTCAAATTTTTCTGCATCTTGAACCCCTCAGTAGAATGGTGTAGTCGAAAGGAAAAACAGAATATTAATACAAGCCGCCCAAGCAATATTGACAGAATACTCTTTTCCTCAATATTTTTGGGCTGAGGCGGTTAACATTGCATGTTATATTTTGAATAGGGTGAATGTGAGATCTAAACTAAATAAAATACCCTATACTAAAAGGAAGAATACCTAATTTTTCTCATTTGCATGTTTTTGATTACAAAGTGTTCATTCATAACAATGAAAAATCTAGCCTAGAAAAATTTGATCCAAAATCTGAGGAAGGATTTTTTGTTGGATACTCAAGTGTTGGAAAATCTTATAAAGTATTTAATAGAAGAACTTTGATAGTTGAGGAGACCACATATGTTGTATTTAATGAATTTAAAAATATGAAAGACCCAAATGTTGTAGAAGATGAGATTGAATTTAACTCCCAAAAGATTGATAAAATAAATTTGGAAGAAAATGTGGAAGAAAATTTGGAGATAGAAAATCATTTGCCTAAAAATTTGAGATTTTCTAAAAACCACCAAAGAGAATTGATTATAGGTGAACCAAGTGATGGTGTAAGGACTAGACAAGGATTAAACAAAAAAGTCAATCATTCAGCCTTCATTTCAACTATAAAATCCACAAATATTGATCTAGCACTTTCGAATGAATTTTGGATTTTGGCTAT
>NW_021319076.1:117650-155759 GCF_001605985.2 Dendrobium catenatum | reverse complement strand
TGTGTTTGTGTGTTTTTATGTGTTTATGAACTTGTATTTGAGATTTTCTTTATTTAGATTTTATGTTTTTTTGTTATTTTGTATTTTTAGTGTGTTTGTGTTTTAGCTTTTTATTTGAGTGCAAAAATTTAAAATTTTGAGTGGCAATCATCCGGGACAAAATTTATTCGTACGGGATGATTTGTGTAGTGTGTCAAACTGTCGAATTTTAAACCGTTTGAGTGCAGTGTTAAGTGTTTTATTGTCACTTCATTTGTACGATCGTCCGGGACAAAATATTTTTCAAACGACGGGAAGAATGAATAAAGCAGTTGAATGGATAAGGTAGTTTTTAATATAAACTTAGTACATACGAATATTTGGTTCGTCCGGACGAACACATGTCGGTTCGATGTAGGGGACGGTTTTAACTACCATTAAAATGATCATAAGTTCTGATCGTCCCGGGTCAAACACGTGTTCGTCTGTACGATCAGTCTGGTTAAAAATCTATAGAAAAGGATGCTTCGTAAGTTGTGTTGATTATGAAAAGCCGTTTCATTTTAACGTATCGGTTCGTCCATACGAAATTTTTTCGTACAGGATGAATCGAAAAATTCGTACGGGATGAAATTTTTTCGTCTAGTCTGAACGTATCATTTTCAATAAATAGAAGGGCTTTTGAACTCAACAGTCACACTCTAAACTTCACTTTCAATCTCTTTAATACTTTAGATCTTTTTCAAATGGCAAGTTCAAGTAAGAGGCAAAAGGTTGTGGCTAGGAAACCACATAAAAATCCTTCTGAAAATTTCTTTCCAAAGCAAACGAGGAATCTTTTCCTAGGTTTGCCTCAGCGAAGATCACACCCTTTAGAATCCTAATCTAAGAATAAATTGCCTTTCAGGTGATAAACTTATTTTCTTCAACACAGTTTGATTTTATCCTTGCCTCATCTATCTCTACAATAAAGAAACCTATCACTACTTCCTCGTCAACATGTCTTTTAATTCTGACCACTCTATAATCTATTCCTTTGTCTTCAAACAAAAAGTTAAAATCATCAAGGCTGACTTAGGAGCCTTTTTAAATTTAAGGACAGAGGGAGCTAGAGCCCATCACTTGATCAACACTCATGATTATGCATGGTGTGAAATTAATAATGTGATTAGAGGAAACAATCTTAATGAACATGTGGCTAGAGTATCCGGTCTCGTTCGAAATGCACGTATCATCTAGCATGTCCTTATAATCAATATTACCCATCTTCTTTCTATGGTCACCTTCTTGATCATGACTAAAGAACCTATAGATAAAGCCCAACTTATCCTTGACTATCTTTATGGGCTGTCTTAAATTGGACTTGTAGAGCATAAGAAAAAGAAGAATATCGCCTTAGTATATCTAGTTGCCTATATTCTGGATAAGAAATACAATTTGGTTTATCTTGATCAAGAGTTTGAAGAACCACTCTACTAAAATGATGGATCATTTAGAGCAATATTTAAAAAAGAACCAAGTAAAACACATGTCATTAGTGATACAGAGGAAGAACCAGAAGCTGCACCTGCACCCGCCAATGAACCAAATTATCAAGATTTGGTTCAAAGATTTGATCGCATAGAGACTCATTTTGATCAACGTTTTGATCAAATTGAGACTCATCTTCAGCAGCAGGCCAAACAGTATAAGCATGATATGAATTTTATGAGGGATAAGATGAGTGATATCAGTACTAATGTGCTTATGATGAGTACTTACTTTAACATCTTCGGTGCTGCACCTCGTCTTCCTCCTCCAGATCAGGGTCCTTCTTAGTGATAGTTGCACTTAATTTTATGTATTTTCTATAGTTTGTGTGTTAGTTGTTGTTTTAAGTAAGTTTGTTATATTTTCTTTTCTTTAGATATTTTGTTTTTGTATTGATATCCTGACCTTATATTGTAATATCTTCATAGTGATATTAATATATGTTCTTGTATTTTGGATTTAATGATATTGAAATGTGTGTTAGCCTTTATGACAATCATTAGATTTTGATCTTAATAGTGCTATACTTTGAAATGCAAGTCAAAATTAAATTCAATAAAAAATCTATTTTTTTCTAAATTTAAGTTCTGCTTATAACTTGATATAATAAAGATTGTCAATTTCATGTCTCTTATTTAGACTACATTAACTCTTATATTATTATTGCAACTATGATATTTTTTTATTTTATATTTCATTTATCAATAAATATTTATGTACTTAGAAAAATTTAAAACTTTTGATTAATGATTTTGGAAAGATCAAAATTACTCTTGAAAAAATATACAAATATACAAAAATCAAAAGGAATGCGTAATGGTTCGCAAGTACAAAGAGGGCACAAAATATGCCCAAAAGTAAAAAGAGGCACAAAATATGCCCAAAAGTAAAAAGATGCACAAAAATGTACCAATAATTTGAAAAAGATGCTCAAAATGCCACATGTGGTAATTATATCTTTCCATTATATTTTAATCTCTTAATTTAAATTGATCTACTATACATTTATATTATGTATTGAAATTAAAAATATAAAAATTTTTTATTCATCCTTTTTGCAATGATTTTCTCTATCTTAGAGTCTAAATTGACTAATGTTTTTGATATATTCTTTCTATTATCAATGTTATATCTCTTCTTAAATTCTATGAATTAATATGATTTGCCTAATGTTTTAATTTTATTTACATACTTATTTCATTCACTTTCAAGATTGAATTATCAAATGATTTTCATATGTTTGCTTACATTTCAAGTCTTTTTCTTCTTTACTTTTTGTTGTTGTTAAAAAGGGGGAGAATTTGTTTGTATTGTGGTTTTGGTTTTATTTGATTCGTATTGTATGTGTGCGTGTATGTTTTTTTTTGTTATTTTGTGTTTTAAGTATGTTGTATACGTTGTATGTTTGTTTTATTTTTGTTTGTTGTATATTTCTAAAAATACCTCCTTATTTACATGTGTTCATCAATACAGGGGGAGTTTAGGAAATTTTTAGAATTTGAAAATTATATAAACAATAATTGTTTGCCATCATCAAAAAGGGGGAGATTATTAAGAGAGTTGCTATGTGCATATTTTATACTCTTGCAAGTTGTATTGTTATGATGATTTCAAATATTATTATTTTATGTGTAGTTATCTCCTAGCACTTTTTGAAAGAGTTGTTTTTGCTCTTGTGTGTACTAACATTTCAGAAAAATCAAACTCCAAACTACAAAGACTTCAAACCAAATTCAGCAAGAGATACTTTGTGTATTTAAAACTTGTATTTTTCTTTGAATTTAGATTGAGAGGGAGTGATTATAATTGAGTGAACACACACATACTTTAGGAGATCTTGAGAAATTTGTACAGATCATACGGGAGGAACATAGTTCGTACGGGATGATTAGGTCAGTTATCTCCCCGTAAGAGAAATGGAACGAATATGAGTTGAAGAAAATTTTTCTAAGTCCTAATCATCCAGGATGAAGTGTATTCGTCCAAGGATGAAATATTCTATAGAAAATTTTCATTTAAAATGAAGTGTATTTGTTCCAGTACGAGTTGCTCTCTGGAGTACTATCGTCCAGGACGAAGTGTATTAGTCCTGGGATGATTTGCTCTCTTGAAAAATTTCATCCGGATAAACCCATAATTCGTCCCAGGATAAAGTGAACCGACTCTGATATTTTAGTGATGTTCTACAGTTTTAGGAATTGACCTATGGAATAACCATTTGTACCAGACGAACCTAGTTCGTACGGGATGATGTGTGTGTACAAAGTCATTTCGTACCCATATATATTAGGTTCATTTCAAATGCATTTAAGTAAAATCGTCCAGGACAATCCACGATTGTACGGGATGATCCAATGCGTATTGACTTGAAAATTTACAGTTTTTTGACAGTTTTTCTTGTCTCTCCTATATAAAGTCTAATTTTGACTGCCACCAAATATTTTTTTCCACTGATCTTCGTGCCTATTAAAAGAAGAGTCAAGGAAAGAGTGGAAGAGAGTGTTCGAAGGAGGATTCTTACTACCAGAGCGTGAAGGCTTCACTTCGTATTCAAAGGTAAGAATCTCTACTTGTGATTTGGGATTACTTCACTATTTTCTTTCTTCCTTCTAGATTTCTTGTGAGAAAATCTGTCAAGGAGACCTGGTTTTCTGCTGACACTTGGAGAGTATGAACAACCGAAGGGTTCTCTGCCCATACTTGGAGAGTGTAAACAGCCGAAGGGTTCTCTGCCCACACTTGGAGAGTGTGAACAGCCGAAGGGTTCTCTTCCTACATTGGGAGAGTGTAAAAGGATAATGGTTCTCTTCGAATATTGGGGATAGTGTAAAAGGATGACGGTTCTCTACCAACACTGGGGATAGTGTGAAAGGACGACGGTTCTCTACCACATCGGGTAGTGGTGCAAAGAGTTTTTGTAAAGGCTTCTCCGCCTTGCTGTGGGTGCTAAAGGTGAGTCACTAGTGGTATTAGTGCAATACTCGGAGGGTGCCTCCGGGGAGTGGATGTAGGTCAAGTTTGACCGAACCACTATAAATCTTGTGTCTTTTATTTTTCGTTGCTTTTTATTTTATTAATTTTTGTTTCTAATTTATGGTTGAAAAATCTATTTCTACAAAACCCATTAAAGTTTATTTTTAGGTTTAAAAATTAAAAAGAGGGATTAAATTTTAATTACTAATTCACCCCCCCTCTTGGTTAGCCGCTTGGACATAAGCTTAGGTTTAACAACCTAATTCATAGTGATCGAGTTTCAATAGTAATGTGATGTGACTAGTGATTATTTTTATGTTTTTATGTTGTGTTTTAGTAAAATATCATGTTTTATGTATTTTTCAATAGTTAATATATTGATATCATTCATGCAAAAGGTATTATCTTCTACAAATGATATTAATAAAAGTTATCTTGTCTTATTTTACTGTTTTTTATTTCATTTCAGAAATGTGTGTTAGCTTATATAAACATTCTTCAAATTTTTGATCTTTAAAATGCTATATCTTGAATTGCAACATAGAATTGAATTTAGTAGAAAATCTAATTTTTCAAAAGTTTAAGTTTTGATTATAACTTGATATAGTTAAGAATATCAATTTCTTGTCTCTTATTAGACTAATATAATTTTTATACTATTATTACAATTATGATGTTTTCTTATTTTTGTATTTCACTTATCAATAAATATTTCTCTACATAGAGAAATTTAAAATTTTTTATTATTGATTTTGAAAAGATCAAGATTACTCTTGAAAATTGTACAAATATACAAAAATAAAAAAGAATGCGCAACGGTTCGCAATTTAAAAAAAGAGGCATAAAATATGCCCATAAGAAAAAAGATGCACAAAAAGGTGCCACAACTATTATAAAAAATGCGTAAAGTGTCACATATAGTAGTTAATTCTTTCCTCAATCTTTCAATCTCTTAATTCAAATTGATCTTATGTACAATTTTATTTAGTATTAAAATTTTAAATATATAAATTTTACATTCATCTACTTTGGAATGATTTTGTTTATCTCAATGTCTAACTTGAGTATGAGAGGTTGGCACAAAGATCTTTTGAAGAAGGATGGATACAACTCTCTTTTTAAGGAAATGTGGAAAGAATATACTCATTATTCAAATTTATGTGGATGATATCATTTTTGGATATTCAAATAAAAATCTTTGTGCTGATTTATGTGGATCAATTATTAAAAGGATTATCATATGACTTCTTACATTTTTATTTTGGTTTTTTTTATTCTTCTCTTTTTATTGTTGTAAAAACGGGGGAGAAATATTATTCGTATCATTTTTGTTCGTATTGTATCTGTTATATCGTATCTATTCTGTTCATTTTTTTTTTAAAGAAAGAATGTTCTGCAGATGCCTCCTTATTCTCACTTGTTTATCAATTTAGGGGGAGTTTAGGAGATACTTTGAATTTATTAAGTTATACAAATAATAATTATTTTGCCATCATCAAAAAAGGGGAGATTGTTAAGAGAGTTGCTACTTAGCTTTTGCATGTTTTATATTTCTTGTATAGTTTTGATGATCCAAAATATTATTGTTGTAATTATTATTTTCTCCTAACACTTTTTTGGAAGAACTATTTTTTCTCTTGTGTGGACTAACATTTCAGGATAATAGAACTCCAGACTAATGAAGACTTTAAATCAAATTCAGCATAAGATAGTTTATAAATTGAAGTCTATAATTTTCAATTTATTTAGTTTGAGAGAGTGTGATTATAATTGAGTAACTTAGCACACACACACACACACACTTGGGGAGATCTTTAAAAATCAAAATTTCTTATACTGATCGTACGGGATGAACCATATTCATACGGGACGATCAGGTTAGTTATACCCCTCAGAGAGCAATGGAACGAATTGGAAGTGAGAAAAAATTCTAGGTCTTGATCGTCCAGATGAATTTCTCTATTTGTCCCAGGATGATGTCCTCTGGATTCTCACTTTGAACTGTTCGTCTAAACAAAGTATATCATTCATTCTAGGATGATGTCCTCTAGACACATGATTTGAACTAATTATCTAGACGAAGTATACCATTCATCCCAGGATGATGTCCTCTGGATCCTTGAATTGAACAGATCATCCAGACAATTCACCCCATTCATCCCAGCATAATGTCCTCTGGATCCTTGAATTGAATAGATCATCCAGACGATTCACCTTATTCATCCCAGGATGATGTCCTCTAGACACATGACTTGAACTAATTGTCCAGACGAAGTGCTATATTTGTCCTAGGATGAAGTCCTCTATTACTTGAAAGTTTTGATCGTCTTGCAGCTTCGTCCAAATGAACACTTGATTTAACTGTTCATACCAGATGAACTTAGTTTCTTATGGAATGATGATCGGGTATGAAGTTATTTCATACCAATATACATTGGGTTCGTACGTAATAGTTTTTACATTATTCATACAGGACGAAATCACGATGGTACGGGACGATCGAGTGCATACAGAATTGAAAATTAGCAGTTTTTGGATGGTTTTTTGTGTCTTTCCTATATAAGGTTCACTTAAAACTGTCTTGTAATCTTTTTGGTCTTGGGTCTTCATGCTTACTGAAAGAAGTGTGAAGGAGTGAGTGAGAGAGAGTATTTTAAGGAGAGTTCTTACCATTGGAGCATGAAGGATTCACTTGGTACTCAAAGGTAAGGATCTCAACTTTGTGAATTGTGATTACTTCCTTCTTTTCTCTTGTCCTTCTAGATTTCATTTTAGAAGATCTTTCAAAGAGATCCGGTTCTCTGCCGACACTTGGTGAAGTGTGAAAAGACAAAAGGTTCTCTACCTTCACTTGGACAGTGTGAAAGGACGGAAGGTTCTCTACCTATATTTGGAGAGTGTGAACAGCGGGAGGTACTTTACCTACACTTGGAGGGTGTAAAAGGATGACAGTTCTCTGCCGCACCGAGTAGTGGTGAAAGAGAGTTTTGTAAAGGCTTCTCCACCTTGCTATGGGGGAAAAAGGAGAGACACTATTGGTATTAGTACAATACTCAGAGGGTGCCTCTGGGGAGTGGATGTAGGTCGTATTTGACCGAACCGTTATAAATCTTGTGTTTTTTTTTTAAATTTTTCGTTACTTTTCTTTTTTTACTTTACTTTTTCTGTTGATATGTGGTTGAAAAATCTTTTTACAAAAAATCATTAAAGTTTTCATTGGTTTAAAAATTAAAAAAGAATATTTTTTAAATTACCAATTAACCCCCCCTTTTGGTTAGCCGCTGGGATATAAGCTTAGGTCTAACAACATAATTCATATTGAAGAAGTTTTAACATATGGGTTCCTTTTCATCCAGACCAATCTCAGAGTTTTTTGATTTAATTGTACTGTATAATATCCTGTTTATATAAACGATGTTTAGAATATAAATTGGATTGGTCCCTTTTCGTCCCGATGAAAACCTAATTTTTCTAAATGGATCATACTATATGATTTCTTATTCGTATAGATGACATCTAGAGTATGAAAATGTGGGATACTTTTTCATCCCAGTAATGTTAAATTTTTTTTTAACTGTTCGTTTAGTATGAACACTGGACAATCATTGGGCTCAAAAATATTTTTGTACAAATTCACAAAGGTTTGTACGCAATAGTTTTTGAACTATTCGTACGTAAAAAAATAAGATCGTACATGGTTAAAATTGGAAATTTTAGTTTTCTAAATATGTTTTTGTGTCTATCATATAAAAGGTCCATAGAAACTGTTGTGAAAATGATTATTCTTCATGATTTTTTAAGAGCAAGTGAAAGAGTGTATTTGGGAGATTATTTGAGAGAGATTTCTTGTAAGTGGAGTGTGAAGGGTTCACAAGATTACTCATAGGTAAGGATTTCTTTGTGTTTTTGGTTACTACCCTTCTTTCTTCTTTCTAATCGTTCTAATGAAGATTTTTGAAGAAGATCTACTTCTCTGCTAATACTTGGAGGGTGTGAAAGGATGATGATTCTCTGCCGATACTTGGAGGGTTTGAAAGGATGATAGTTCTCTGCCGACACTTGGAGGGTATGAAAGGATGATAATTTTTTGCCGATTCTTGGAGAGTGTGGAAGGGTAATAATTCTATGCTGACACTTGGAGAGTGTGAATAGACGATGGTTCTCTGCTGACACTTAGAGAGTGTGAAAGGATGACGGTTCTCTATCGCACTTGCGTTGGTGGAAGAGCAAAATTGTAGAGGTTTCTGCACCTTATTGTGGGGGAAAAGGAGAGCCACTTTGGTAATAGTGCAATACCTGAAGAGGAAGTATTCAAAGAGTGGATGTAGATCATGTTTGACCAAACCACTATAAATCTTTGTATCATTTTAATTTTTACATTTTTATTTTTTGCAATTTTATTATTGTGGTTGAAAAAGCTAATTTCAAAAAGATAATCAAATTTGAAAATTTGTTAAATTAATTTTCTATTAAAAAATCCAAAAAAAAAAAATTACCAATTCACCCCCTCTTGGTTAGCCTTGGGATAATTACGTAGGTTTAACAACTATATGGAATCAAGAAGCCATATATTCTATTCAGAAGAACTTTAGCCAATATTTTATAAATAGTCTTACACAAGCTTATTGGCCTGAAGTTAGTTGAGACCAAAGGATTATACATCTTTGGAATGAGAACCACTAAAGTCTCCTTCTAATCCACATCCATAATATCAGAAGAAATTAAATGATAGATCGCATTCCAAACATCATTCTTAAAAATATTCTAATAAGTCATAATGATATAATAAGACATCTCATAATTTCTTGGAGATTTATAGCCACCTAGCTTATTCTCCACTCCCATAACCTCCTCCAAAGAAATATTTGCCACTATTAAGTATTTATAATCATCATCCAATACACTCAAGGGGAAAGGCCAACCATTCAACATGCCATCCCTATTAAGTCATTTACTGCTGAAGTAATCAAGAAAGTTTTTTTAATCTAATTTTGATCTTCCACAACTAACCCATTACCACCTTTAATTTTATAAACCCAATTAGAATTACATCTAGCACTAGCATAAGAAAGAAAAAAATCTGGAATTATAATCCCCTTCTGCCAACTATTTTACCTTAGGCTTTTCCTCCACCATGTGTTTAACCAGGCTAAGGTATTGTTTAGTTCATTCACCTTTGATCTAAGAACCACTATCTTCTCTTTCAAATGCTGCCCTCATTAGCTTCTTATAGTTGCAAATCATGAATATACCTTTTAATACAATCCTTCAAGGTATGAAGATCTTGAATGTTAGCTTTACTTCAAAAGAATAAAGCTTTTAAGTATCTTATGAACTTGATGTTCAAAATTTTAGAAATGATCCAAACATCCTTTTTAGCCTTTGAAACAACAACTATCGAAGAATGATAAGAGGCCTAACAATCTTCAAATCTCATAATCCTCTTCACCTTAGGATTATTCTTCTTTAACATACTTATCAAATTGGGGTAATGATCTAAAGCTACTCTAGCAAGATGTCGCACCATCACCAATTGAGAAGAAACAACCACCAAAGAGTTAAAAAAACACCTATCTAATCCCTCCAAAATTGGAGGTCCAACCACCTTATTATTGTACCACGTGAATCTAGGCCCAATGAAGCCAACTTCATGATAATCATTATTTTATAAGAAAAGCCTTCATTTCCTTGGATCCTTGGGAAATTATAAATATGTTCCCTTCCCTTTTATCATCTTTCCCTAACAAATAATTGAAATCCCCACCCGGAATGTCTTTGGAAGAGTACAATTGAATTCTTTTCCAAAGTTCCCTTCTTTTATAAATATCTTTGCTCCCATAAATAGTAGAAATATGCTAATCTCCTTTATTATGGATATCAAGATTACCAATGTTACATTGAGAACAAGAATCCAATATAGTAAAAGAAGCCAAAAAAGACTTCTACAGCAACAGAGTATGATCACCAGATAACCCCTCAAAAGGAACACTAAAAAAATCCCACTCGACTCCAATAAGCAAATTAACTTTCTTTATATAATTAGAAGTTAATTTAGTTTCCAACAACCCACCCAACAAAAAACATCATGCTCATTCACAAACTCCTTATGATAAAGAGGATCTTGAGTCTTCCTAGCCCTCTATAATTCCAAAAGGAAATGGTTGTCATCTAACCACTAGAAGGGGAAGTAGCCCCTAAAATGTCTTTATTCCCCACATCAATTCTCCTATTTCTTGGAGCTAACATAATAGGACCTAGTTCTTTAAGTTCTTTAGCCAGCTTCCTTTTCATAGAAGATGAATATCCATCACCATAACCACTCCCATCCGATCCCAGATTACTTTTATCAACTATTGCTGGCTTAGGAAAACCCCCCTCTCCTAACCCAACTCCATCAGAAAAACCAGCCACTTCACCATCTTCAATCTCAATCAGATGATTTGATTCTAGCTCCTCACCAACTTCCAAAAGAACATAAAATTTATTAGTATTTGGGATAGGAGAAGATGAATTCGAGGCACAAACCTTACCCATCTATGAAACAACAACATTAATAGAAGAAGAACCCACCGAATTCTTTCTTCCATTACCATCAGCAATTAAATCTTTAACATGAGCCGAAGCATCAAACCTTCTAACATTCATCTGATCAAGAAAATTCACCCCTTTGAAACCACTATCCATATCATCTTTCTTCCAAATGTCCCTAGTAGATTTCCTCATTAATATTAATTTTGTTGTTTGTGTATACTAATATTTCAAGAAAATCATACACCAGATCATTGAAGACTTAACATCAGATTAGATTAGGTTTCATTGTAATTGGAGTATGTACTTTTTTTAATTTAGTCTGAGAGAGAGTGATTGTAATTGAGTAACCGTGCACACACACACACTGAGGGAGTGTTTAAAAGCTATAATTTTTTAAAATAATTGTATTACATAATTTTGGTTAGTACGGGATGATTTGGTTAATTTATTTCCTCCAGCAAGTAGTTAGTCAAAACTTTGGTGAAAATTTTTCTAAGTGCTGCTCATACTGTATGAAGTTTTCTTCATACAGACGATGTCCAGAGTACAAAAATATGGGGAACATTTTAGTCTAGAGGAACATGCAAAATTTTTGAACTGTTTGTCTGGGATGAAATGTCATTCGTATGGATGACATCCAAAGTATGAAAATGTTGGGAACATTTTCATCCAAATAATATGCAAATTTTTGAACTATTCATCCGAGACGATCTGGACTTCGTACAGATGTCGTATAGAGTACAAAATTATGGGGAACTTTTTCATCCAGATGAATTTGGATTTTTTTTTATTACTGTTCGTACTATACGATATGCATATCATATGGGATAATATGCTTGTTTAAAAATAGTTTGTGCAGGATCATACTGGATAATTTTTAACAATTCTTTTGGGATGAACATCGACTGTACTGTACGATCATGTATGCTAAAAATTAAAAATTTCAATTTTCTAGATGATGTTTTGTGTCTTCGATATAAAAGGTCTAAAGAAACTGAAATACAAAATATTTTTCTTCATGGTTTTTTAAAGGCAAGTGAAAGAGTGTTTTTGGTAGAGTGTTTGAGAGAGAGTTCATGCAAGTAGAGTGTGAAGGGATCACTAAGTTACTTAAAGGTAAGAATCACTTTTAGTTTTGGGTTATTACTATTCCTTTCCTCTTTCTAGTTGCTCGAGAGAAAATCTTTGAAGAAGATCTGGTACTCTGCCGACACTTGGAGGGTGTAGAAGGATGACAGTTATTTGCCGAAACTTAGAGAGTGTGATAGGATGATGGTTCTTTGCCGACACTTGGAGAGTGTGAATAGATGATGATTCTCTATCAATATTTGGAGAGTGTGAAAGGATGACATTTCTTTACAGCACTGTAATAGTGTAATAAAGGCTTCTCCTCCTTACTGTGGGGGCAAAAGGAGAGTCACTTTGGTAATAGTGCAATACCTTAAGTGGGAGTATTTAAGGAGTGGATATAGGTCATGTTTGACCGAAGCACTTTCTATTTTTGCATTTTTATTTTATGTAATTTTATTATTATGGTAGAAAAGCTTATTTTAAAAAGATAATTAAATTTTGTAAATTTATTAAATTGGTTTTCTATTTAAAAAAAAAATCCAATAAATTTTATAAATTATCAATTCACCCCCCCTCTTGGTTAGCCTTAGGACAATTGTGTAGGTTTAACAACCTATATGAAATCAACACAGCACAACCTTTATCAAGATTGTGATTAGAACCACCAACCGGAACATCCTTACCACTCTTAATTATGCACACCTACTACTCAAGTGGCAAAATTTACTACATTTAAAGTAGAAATTTGAAATCCTCTCGTATTCAAATTTTTTGAAAAACCTACCAGAGCTCCCTTGGACTCGAACACCCAAATAATGTTTTTTCTCCAACAAGATACGAACTCAAACTCTACCTAGTTCTCTCCTCCCCATTGAAACATTTTGCCATCTAGCATATATGGTTAGCCGATTTTGGAAGAAATTCTATATATATTAATTTCATCCTAACATTTTAAGGGTAAATTGGCATCCTGATCCACACCAGAGCTGATAACTCCTTCAAAGACGATGGAGAAAAACTTAACAACCACTTATCACGCTAATAATATGCCAATTAATATACTAAGGTCCTTCAGTCAAAACTGACTTAACCACCTCAGATTCACTAAAAGAACACTAGACCCATTCTAATCCCAGCATTGTTAGGTGAAATTTACCAAACTGACTCCATTGCCTCCTTAATTCAAAAGTGATCCCATGGAAAGGGTCATTATTACCAAACATTTTAGCAACAAGAGCATTTTGCAGCTTCTTAGTATTTTCCCATTCATTCAGCTTATTCAACTTCACAGCTTTCCCATCTTCAGTTGAACACGACCTAAAATCCATATTATTAATCTTGATATTCAACTTCTTATTCCAAAACCTCAGCATAACATTCCCTACAGGATCCTTCGTAGTAGGTAAAGCCAATATATTTGTCCCATGCTCACATAAATTCAAGTCCCATGAATCATATTGGAGAATGACATTACGATCATCCTTCAATTTAATACCCCCAGGAATTCCAGCAACACCAATCTCCAAATTATTGACAGATAATCCAACATCATCACATTATCCAGAACTAGCACTAGGAACCAGAGAATCAGCTAGCTGCATGTCTTGAAACCCCTCTGAATCCTTAGCCCCATATTTTGGGATATGACACCCAAACCTATTGACATTAATCTTTAACCCTGTCGACGAAGATACACCAGAATCAAATTTAAAGCTACATTTTGTCTTCTCAAATTTACAAAAATTAAAATTTTTAGGCTCTTTAAATCATTCTCAATAATCACCTCTTTCCCTTTGTTAACTATAGGGGAATTCTTCTTAATAAGAGATGAACGACCTTCATTAATGATCAAGGGTTTAACCTTGAAAAGATTATTTTGGACCTCCTCGATTGATGAATCACAAAGAACACCGTGGAGCACATCAGCTGAAGAATGAACCTCCATCTTCAAACTAAAATATAGATAGCCAATAGAACCATAAATAGGAGGGTGAAACTCCCCAAACAAAAAAATATGAGAACCACCGGTGGATGGATGGCAACTGTCTATCGCGATACCAAGGATGAAACTAAGAGAATTAAATTTTTGAAAATTGCACTCTCTCAAGAAAATTGGACTCTCTCTAGGAAATGGACTCAAAACAGTTTTTGATGAGATCAAAATAAGTTAAATTAAAATAAAATAATTATATTTTTTTTGTAAATTAAGCTCTAGTTAATATTATCATAAGCTTTATTAACATCCAACTTGAGAATAACATTCCCTCCACTCACCATGATATCAAGATCATGAAGCATTTCTTAGGCAAGTAAAATATTGTTAGAAATGGCTCTCCCTTTAACACAACCAGTTTGAAAAGGAGAGATAAATTTAAGAAGAAAATGGTTTAACCAATTCATGAGAGTTTTAAATGTAAGATTGTTAAAAAAGCACAAAGGCTTATGGGCCAAAAATGTTCACAATAGTTGGAAACATTCTTCCAAGGAATAAGAAGAATGGAAGTGGTAGAGAAGAAATTATAACACATTAATAATATCATTAAAATTACCATTAATAATATAGAACAACATCATATAAATCACCAAATAAATCTAGAGCAACATTATATAAATCACCAATAACAATATCCCATGCTTTTTGAAAGAATTTAGAGGTAAACCCATCAAGCACAGCCACAAATTCGACATTCATGGAATTCACAATCTCCAAAACCACTTTAAGAGAAGAAGGTTTAATTAAAGTCATGCTATCCTCCTCACTAATAATAGTTAGGATTAGATGGGGCAGGTAAATAGGATTAGGAGAGAAGTTCTTATTAGGAGAGTTTTTAAAATGATCCATAAATAAATTAAGAATTTATTCATCCTTGTCAATACAGGAAACATCAAGAAAATAAAATTTATGAATATAGCTCTTTGTTCCATTCTTATTAAGAAGTGAATGAAAGAACTTAACATCATTATCACCCTCAACAGGGTGCTTAAAACAAACTTTTTTGCTTCAAAAAGGTCTTTTCTAGAGCTTTAAAATTCAATGAAGAGTGTTTAGCATCTTGTAGGAGCTTAAAATTCTCATCACTAGGCACAATTTGATAGGTAAGCTCCAAAGAGTTGACCTTATCTTCAACTGACAGAATATTAGTGAAGATATTTTTGAAGGTATTATGGTTCCACCAATTCATTTTGAACATAAGTCTTTTAAGCTTATGCCAAAGCCTATTCATGCCATATATAGAATTATCATGAGGGAGAGGATCTTGCCAATTATCATGGATCATATATATGAAATTATTGTGAAGAAGCCACATATTTTGAAATCTAAACATAGAAAGGGGACCCCTTTATCTTATCTTAATACTAATAAAGAAAGAAGAATGATTAAAAAGAGTTCTGCTAAGATACTTGACATATGTACCCTTAAAAGAATCAATCCAATTATTAGAGAAAGCACAATCAAAATGTTGCCACAAACTACCACAATTCCAAGTGAAAGCATTCTCGAAAATGCTAATATCAACTAAATGAAAATAAAAAATCATAATATTAAAATACTCCATGTATTGATAGATAGGGTACCAATCCTTTTAGAAGGAGAAGATATAGTGCTAAAATCATGACTAACTAGCAAGGCAAAGAAACATGTTATGAATTGTAGAAAATTGATCCCAAGGAAGTCCTCTTATAATTCGAGAGGAGGCAACAAAAAAAAAAAGAAGAAAAAAGGCACTTATAATGAAGAAACTTAATGAGATAATGCATAACTTGAATAAAATCTCTAATAATATTAATGACCAAAGGTCTCTCTAAAAAGCCCAAATCATATTAGAAGCATTAGCCCAACCGAGAAGAAAACCCAAAAATTGAGTAGTAGCAACCAAGCTAACATCCAAAATTAAGGGTTCTAACAAGACTAACAAAGTAATATTATGAATAGGACAAAGATTTTTAACCCTACTCCTAGAAGAGGAACAACCAATCCCCCTAACATTCAAAATAAGAGATTTAAACACTAATTGATGAGTTCCCAACAACTTGAGAGTGAGTGCTTATAGAAAATTATAAAATAAGATTTTTTATTTTTCCTGAGTGTTTATCCATGGAATTTTGTAAATCCTTTATTAATATCCTCCAATTGCTTTGCATCATGCTCACCAATAATTTTCTTAGCCCTCAAATCAAGATTATCATAATGTACATAATTATCAATTTTAATAGAAGAGCTTAGAGGGACTTGGTTGATTTTTCCTGATTCAATACCACTCACATTTTAACCTTCTTCAAAAGTATCCTGCATAATGAAAGAAGGAACATTAGTAATATTTTCTAAATGATGGACTTTATCAGAGCTTTGGCAATGAAAAATTTCCATATTCTTATTAAAATTATAGTCCATCTAAGAGCGAGCTAAAGCATTATAATGTTCTAAAAAAATGAAAACATGTTGATCATCAATAGGTTCAACATTAGAAGTAGAATTTCATTACATGGATGAGTTAGGAATAATGTTGGATTCTATCATGAAATTTTACTGTAACATTTCTAAGTGATTCTATAAAATAGGATTAGTAATTATTGGTTCATTTTGAGAAGGTTCAATAATTATGTTATGCATTACATTAGAAGGATAATATTCGTTCACTTGAGTGTTAGAACATGAATGAATAGCATTTACATTAAGGTCCTACAAAGAATCACTATGATGTTTATTAACATCTTTTACTTTATCTTTTTACTTACAAAGATGGGGATGTAAATTAAAATATTCTTAAAGACTATGACCAAGCATTTGCAATGTCTACAAAATAAAGGAAAATTATCAAATTAAGCCTACTACAAGTATCCCAAGTTTTTAGGAATAGTGATATTTCCTTAGGATACTTTTTAGTAACATCAAATTCAACCAAAACATGAGCAATATAAGGATGAGAGATTGAAGCCGTTTCTTCATCATTTTGTAATGATTACAAAAAAAATAAAGGCCAAACCATACATAATTTGAGAATTAAACATTTAAGCCTTAAATTTGGAAATGAAATCAACACTATCATATAAGGGATTCTTCCATAATATCAATTGGAGTCCATTTTAGAAAAAGCATTTAACACATGTTAATATAATATGATCGATGGGAGAAAATATGGCTATAGTATAACCTATTTAAAAGTTGGATAGCAATTTAGTGAAGATCTAAAAGACCAACAAAGAATCACCCTGCAAGTTTTAGATTCATAAAGAAAGCATGTACATAATTAAGAATAGGATGAGTAAGAACTAATTTACCCATAAGAGTGAACTCAAAGGGTGAAACCAACTTATTAATAATATCATCATCAAACATTAAAGTAGGAATACAATCTCAAGAAATGTTAACTAAAGAGATCTCAAGAGAAGAATGTGAAGCATTTGTAAAAACAACATCTTTAATGGATATGAGTTACCATGTTTAGAAACACCCCAAAAACTAGATACCTTACCAGACGGAGCTAGTTTTCAAGTAGTCTATGGGTTCATTATTGCTAGAGAGATCGTGGTAAAAGAACACCTAAATGATTAAACCAATAAAATAATAAAAATAAAGTTAAAGAAAATAAAAATTGATGGACAGGAATGCCCCAGGCCACAAAGCAGAGTAAAAACCAATGATCAAAGAAGAAAAATGAACACCCTAGAAAGTAGCAAGAGATGAAAGCAAAAGGAACCCTAAAATTGCCAAGATGATTGCTACAGCTTGATGACTTGGATTCTACCCTACAGAGAAAATTAGGTTTGTATTTTATGTTAAATAAAAAATATTAAGGCAATATAAGATACAAGTAGTTAAAGTGTTTTGGACAAATGATAGTGAATTTCCAAAATCTTTTAAAGTAGAATCTTGTATGTTGGTTCTGAATCAGAGCTTATGCATCTTTAGATCTCCATTGAGCTTGTAAGGATGTGAAGGAAGGAATAAGCCCCTCTTACATTTATTATTTCCTTATGAACTCTAGAACATTAAACATTATATGCCTTGGCATGTAATAGGTTCATTACAATACTATTTATTATTCTAATATTTGTCCATCGAGGTAATATATCACACTATATTTTTACTCAAAACATGGCCTTATATAAATTAAAAAAAGGGAGATATTGAAAAAAATCCACTAATTCATTAAAGTTAAGAGTCTAGATTCAAAATAACTGTCTTCACATCATTAGTCCAAAAATAGGAGTATAGCTAGCTAAGAAATTAAAATAAAATAAAATAGATTTTATTGATTGCTTCAAAAAGAAAGTACATTGATAAAAGTGTAATAATATAACACCAGGATAATAAAAGTTCACTCTTCATAATTTTATATTCTTTAATTTCTTGTTTCCTTATAATAAGGTAGGCCAATTACTACTATTGCTATAAGTTTTTCTCCACTGGTCCCCCTTAGACTTGACTCTATGGTGGAACAACTCTTAAGCACTAAAAACTTACTAAAATGATAGAACAACTATTTAAAAAAGAATGAAAAACTATTTATATCTAGTACATAAATGGACCCAGGTTCCAAAAAGCTTAAAATGTTAGTGATGCAATGTTATAATCTAAACCAGCACCTCAACATTATTAAGTAGGTTCGTCTTTATTATTGGATTGACCAGTCATGGTTATTGCTAAACCAAGGCATCACTTGGATGATTCATTTCTACTCCTCAATTCATCAATTTCTCCACCACTATGCTACAAATGTTGAGTGTTGTGGTGCTTGAATGTGTAATGAGACACTATATAATTCAATTTATGGCACTCAAATTCTTGAGACTCAAGTACTACAATGCTGGTTTATGGTGTTGTGATATCGTGAAGCACTTTAATGCTAGCCTTTATTCTATCAGAGTGGAAAATTAAATAACATTTTCCCAAGGCACCAACATTGTGATGTCCTAATTTGGTGTCGTTGTGTTGTAGTTATTGTGATGCTACTAGTTTGTGCCCCATGACAATGGTTCAATACCTATGATTTTTTTTTTTTTTTTTTTAAGACATTCTTGCATAACATCAACTAAAACTAATATTTTTATTGAAATTGAAGAAAAATCAATACTACACAATTTTCACTTAACACTTTCCACGTTCTTTCTTTACATTACTTTATTTATACACCTGCAATACATATATGCATTAATTCAAAGATTGTAAATATTTAAAATTAAAAATTGCATGCTTTTGTTAGGTTTCTTAGTGTTTCATGCACCTAATCCTTGAAGTATATGTTATACTTGTAGGACTCTAAGTTCTTTATGCTTTTAAACACCAACACTTCAATTTCTTTTAGCATATCATACATTTTACTTTTTTTTTTTGCTATATGCATTATACCTACATGTGTCAGTGATAAGGAAGGGGTTGCCTAAGCGATGGACAGGTCCACTATTCCTTATGGTTTAGATCCATTATGCCACAAAATGTTTTTTAGAAGACTGATTATGTTTTTTTTTTTTTTTTTTTTTGAGAAAAATGTAAACAAGTGCATTAAAATTTTATTAAAGAGATAAAAAACAAGAAATTAAGAAATAATAATAGATTCCTCCTTTAACAAAGAAATAAAAGGAGGAACCTTATTCAAAACTAAATCATCCCAAATGAACGAGCTGACAATAGCATAGTTAGCACAAAGATTCGCTAACTTATTGCATTTCCTATCTATACAATTAAATATAACATTTTTAAGATATTTGAAGAGGAATCCCAAGTCATTATTTTTGCAATATAACCCATCTTGGAGAGCCTTGATGACATTTGCATTATCACTTTCAATGACGATGCCCGTGTAGTTTAACATCCAATCTTTAAAAACCTCTATGATTGATTGGATAGCAAATATTTCAAAACTTGATACATCCCAATGAACACAAGTATGTCCAAATGCCAATAGAAATATTCTTTTAAAGTCTCGAAAAACACCACCTATACCAGCTTTATAAGATTTAAGTAAAGATGCATCAACATTTACCTTGGTCCAATCAGGTGGAGGGGGGTACCAATGATCATCCAACAACTTATAAAGCTTATTAACAACCCATTTACCCGAGTATAGAGAAGATTTGGATTTTGAAGTTGTAGCCATGCTGAGTGATTCCATAGCAATGAATAAGGATCCATCATCTTTACCCTCATGAATAAGCTTATTCCTAGCTTTCCATTAGAAATAAATGGTGCTACAAAATAAATTTACCACATAATAGATCTCATTTGAAATCCAATTTACACGTTCTACCAACGAGTTAAAAATTGGGATTCCAAATCCCTACTGGTCTAGGTGTTGGAATATCTTGGTCAATTTTTTGCATTTCACAATTACATGTTCAATATACTCAATCATATTGCAATGTCTAGGACATTCGTAATGTATTTGCAATCTTCTATAACCTAGAAAGTCGTTCGTTGGATTGCTCTATTAAATAATCTCCACAAAAAACCTTTAACCCGAGGAGAAAGTTTAGACTTCTTTATCCAGCTCTAGTAAAGAACCTGTTGTGAATTCTAAAGAGAAGCTTTATAAGCCATTGAAGAGATTGAATTTCAAGAATTTTTGGAAATTAGCTCCTTGCAATCTTTTGGCAATTCAGAAGAAATGTTAATTTGAGAAATCAAATTCATGAGATCAAAACAAAAAAACTTTCTTAGTTCCTCTAAATTCCAGCATCCTCTTGATATAAATATGTCTACCTTGATATTCTCTAATCTTTGTGGAAACACATATGTGGGCCAGCTATTAAGATTTTTATCCAAGATCCAAATGTCTTTGAGAGTATCTATCAATTCACCATCAATAATTTTCCATCTTACTATGGGCTTTAGAAATACTCCCCCATTATGTATAATTTTTGAACCAGTGGATCCCATCCTGTTTGAAAAACTATATCCATGTAAGAACCCATATTTAGGAAACAACACTTTATGCAATAATGATTCTTCATCTTGGTTGTATCTCAAAGCTAGCTTAGCTCTTAGAGGACAACCTCTATCATGACAAGAATGAAGAGCACTCCCACCCCATTTTAAAGGAAAGCACATAACACTCCAATTAACATAATGCATACCATGATTACCATTCATCTTGTTCCAAATAAAGCTTCTACACAATTTGTCCATCTCGTTAAGAATGCCTTTTGGAATCAAAGAGTGGGTACTATGAAAAACTGTATATGAAAGCAATACCATTTTGACCAAATTTTTTTTTCCAACCAAGGAAATGAATTTGCTTCCCCAAATATTAATCATCTTTAATGCCTTTTCAAAAATAAATTGAAAATCCCGTCCAACTAGCCTTCTTAATGATATCTTGGTTCTAAGATAATGAAATTCTTTGACACCTTTAATTCCCATAATGCGAGGTATTATCTTCTTCTTCCTTCTTCTAACCATATTCCCAAAAAGAATACAAGATTTATTTGCATTTACTTTTTGTCTCATCCAACCATAGAAATCTTCTATTACACACATGATGTTCTTTACAACCATCAAGTTTGCTTCGAAAAAATTTATGATATCATCCGCGTATAGAAAATGAGAGATCCTGGGTCCATTTGGACTTATGCTTACACCATAATTATCACCTCTTTGTTTAAATGCATTTGATAAAAGTTGAGCACAAAGAATAAACATAAAAGGTGATAAGGCACAACCTTGATGAAATCTGCATCTAGCCTCGATCCATCTTGATGAATTTCTGTTAGTAAGTAATGAATATTTTGGATTTATAACACATTCCAAAATCAGAGAAGAAATAGAAGAAGGAAACTCAAATTACATCAATTCTTTCTCCAATGTTGGCCATTTTATGGAGTCATATGCTTGCTCCAAATCTAATTTAAAAGAAACACATCCCTTAGTAAACTTTGAATGTCTGAATATGTGGAAGATTTCATGAGCCACTAGGATGTGATCCAACATAGATCTACCTTTCAAAAATGTTGCTTGTTCTTCAGAAATCACTTTAGGAATGATGGAGGATATTCTATTTAAAATGACCTTAGCAGCCACCTTATAAATCGCATTGCACAAACTGATTGGCCTGAAGTTAGATGGAGAAATTAGATTAGAAACTTTAGTAATAAAAACAACTAAAGTTTCTTTCCACTTTGGATTCATATTTATAGTTTGAAAAAATATATTAGGAGCCTTCCAAAGCTCTTCCTTGATGATGTCCGAATTACCTTTAAGAAATGAATACGTAACTCAATCATGTCCAGGTGCTATATAGTTGCTAGAATTCTTGACTACCGCCTCATCCTCTTCAATAGAAAACTCTTTATTTAAACACATAGAATCCTCTTCATCCAGACAAGTGCATTGTTTTGGCCACCTTCCAAATTACACTTCCTATATTTCCACTTTTTTTGAAAAAACTAAATTAACCTGTCTTCAATTTGGAGCTGATCTTCTACCTCCAATCCATCATCATTTTTTATTTTACTTATAAAGTTGGAATTCCTTCTTGCACTAGCATATGCATGAAAAATATGGAGTTGCAGTCTCCTTTAGTTTCCCATTTCACTTTAGCACATTGCCTCCTCCATGTGTTAAGCTGAGCTAGATTTGAATTGAAATCCCCCACCTTGACTTTGAGAATCCAGCTGTCATCACCCGAGAGACCTCCTTCTCTGCTTTCTTTTTCCTGTAGCTCTAGGATTTCATTATTTAAACACCTTGTAGCCATTTTGATAGGGCCTAATCCTTTGAGTTTTTTAGACACTTTCTTTTTTGATCCAATTTCCTTAACACGCTCCATCTCATTCCCATTATCAGTTTCCATAAGCATATTGTTTTTATCTAATAAGCTAATTTAAGATTTTTCCTTAGGGGTATCACCCTTATAAGGAATTACAATCTCTCCTTCCTCAACTTCATCATATACAACTTTAAATTTATTATCATCAATTTAAATTATAGGGAAATTAGAATACATACAAAGGTCAACTTTTTCTTCAACCCATTGAAAAACTGGAGCAGGATTATCTTCAAGATATTCCAAACAATCTTCCACAGCCGTAGGATCTGAATTTATTTCCAAAGCTTTTCCTTCATTGCCATCATTAGCTATTTTCTCCACTTTTTCCTACAGAGTATTATTCTTCAACAGAAATTTGGATTTACCAGATTCCTCAATCAAATGGTTCTGAAAATTATTTTTTGGACCTTGGTACTTTTTTCTCTGAAGTTTACGTGTATCCATGGCCCGTATTTAGCATCATTATAATCCACCTTTTTAACTAAAACTTCTTCATGGATTGGACTAATTTTTGAAGCCATTGAATCATTATTTTTGGATGTTTGAATACCCTTCCAAATCTTATCCGAGCAATGATTTTTTAGGTGTACAATTTTGCCACAGCTAAAGTAAAAGTTTGGAATCTTCTAGTACTCAATTCTTTGGAAGAATTTTTTTAGAACAACCTTCAACCCAAACTTGAAACGAAAGCTTGGTATCCAAGTTGATACGTACACAAACTTTAGCAAATTCCCTTCTACTCCATTGGAACATGCTCCCATCAATCATATACAGTTTTCCATACCATTAAAGCAATCCTGTAAATGTTAATTTCATCCCAGCATTAGAGAGGTAGATTTGGCATTCTAATCCAAACCAGAGTAGAAAGAGGTTTCAAGGATAATGGGGAGAATGTTGGTGACCATCTATCTAATCCAATTATATTATCTTTCACATACCAGGGTCCATTAGAGAATACTGAATCCAATGCCTCTTATTCATCAAATGCATAAAGCACCCATCCCAAACCAAGCATTATTAAATGAAATTTGCCAAATTGTGATAATTGTCTCCTTAGCTCCATGCTAACCATATGAAATGGAATACTTTCGCCAAACACTTTAATAACCAGAGCTTTCTAAAGCTTATTTGAATTCTCTATTTCATTTGTTAAATGAAGCTTTACCACAAAGTCTTCTCCTGCAAAGTTTTTTCCAAAGTCCAGTTTCAAAACATTGATGTTATTCTATTTGGTCCAAGCATTATGTAATACATTACTAGAAGGCATCATAGGAATAATAGGTTGAACATTCTCCACTACACATCCAACCAGGTCACCTTCTTCACATAAGCGGACTTTATTTGGATCAAAAATTTGGATTCCATGTTGATTAATAGTACTTCCATCTTTCCCAATCTCCTTAGTAGTAACTTCCAGATCAATAATATTCCCGAAATTATGATCTTTAAAGTCAATGATTATTTTATGATTATCATCAATACCATCCGGTTTCAACCTAGATATAGTTGGAATTATCTTCGAATTTGATGATGACTCATCCACATCACCAAATTAAGAAATTCCTCTGGAATCAGGTGGGGAACCAAAATTTTGAAAACCCATAGATTACTTAGAGACTACACTTTTACCTTTCCCAATAATTTCAATAGGTTTCTTTTGCTTAAGAAGACCCCCTTCATTGATTACAAAAGGTTTGCCCGACATGAAACGAACCTTTCCGTCTAATGGATTTGATATCAGATCATCACCAAAAGCCGGAGGAGAAGATGCCAAGTTAGATCGTGATGAGAAAAGAAGAGTCAAATTTGCACATCGACTCTTAAAATGACCGCTAGCCTTTGAAGACATCTGGCAACCATTCGCCGTCATCAAAAGCGTTAATCAGGAATTTGAAAAAAAAATTAATTTTCTCTCTTTAGAAATCCCAGACCTTCTCTCTCTTGAAAATCTCACTTATCAATAGAGCTCTTAGGTTATTAGAGTCGAAAATTGATTATGTAGATTTACTTTAATCAAAAATAATATTTTTAGAGTTAGGATAAAAATTATTTTCAATTTATTTTATTATATGCATTTAAATCCATGCCCTGTTCATACCATGATTTAAATTCTTAAACATTAATCCTTGATTCTTAGACAAGAACCTATTTATCTTACATACATTATTCATGAAATTATGATTTTTTAAAAGTGACTAGGTTATTAGCTAGCTATCTATTATTGGAAGATGTAATTCTAGTATGCAATTGTGCACAATCCTTATATTTCCTTTGAAAAGGATTATCCCGATAATCTTAAAATTTGATAACTTAAGCGAAAATTAAACCCTTATCATAATTTGTGAAGGCAAAATTTAGAATAAATTAGATTATTCCATGTTTCCCAACATCTGAAACATTTCTACCTTTCATTCTTTGACTCTATAAGGAAATGTTTAGGCTTTAGACTATCCTCAATTGTTAAGTTTAAATTCAAATCCATGATTAAAAGTTTTATTTATATAAAGAATTTTAGACACAAAATTAATCAAGAGTTTTCTCAAGGTTCATCTTGGGACGTAGCTAACCGTAAGGGTTTTATGAAGATCCTAGCACCAAGTAAAAAGAAACTATGCTTTTGTTTGATAGATTTGGGGAAAAATATTTGGACAAAAATAATAATCTATTCACATGTGAAAGTTTGAGAAAGTTGTTAAACCTCATGAAACTTACTCGAGGTGCACCGAGAGGTGGGGGGGGGGGGGGGGGGGGGGTAGTTATTTAAGGTGAGTTAGTTATTTAAAAAATTTCTTTATCACAAGGAAAATCTTTTTGTAAATTTTTATACTTTGAAATAAATAATTTGATCACCTAGTGCGAGGGTAAATAAACTTAATAATAAATACAATAATGATGATGATATTATAAATAACATAATAAAACATTACTATCAGATTTTGACCAAATAGTTGTTGCAAATCTAATTTTATGGATTAGAATTTTGATGATAGCAAATATTCTTGTTTTTTCAACGACTTCCTTGCCTACTAATATTTTAGGTCCACAAGATCGAGTGCAACTCTAGCCAGCTCAATGTTAGGTAGACTAGGTCTGAGTCAGTTTATAAAATTTTCCCTTTCTTGAGTCTATTATAAACGATGTGGTTCCGGATGCTAAGTAACCTTGCACACACATACTTTGGGGAATTTTTTCTATCTAATTTAGAGTTTTTTATTTTTGCTCACATCATCCGAGATGATCAACAAATTGTTCTGGACGATCAATTAAAAATAAAAATCTGAATTTGGGCATCCTAGTTAAGGCTATCGTCTTTAAGCTCGTCGTCCTGGATGATATTTATATCTTCCAGGATAATAGGCTCAAATCAGAACTAGATCTATTTAGATAGTATTTATTTTTAAACATTATCTAGGACATTATCCCGGAAGATGCAACATAATTATGCTTAAATTAATCTGGTAATTAAGGAAAGCAATTAAGGTTTGATTGCTGGTTCGTATCATCTTGGATGATCATAGGATCAGCTAGGAAAATTAGTTCAAAAAACTTTAGTTGTTCCTGGATGATCAACATCGACCACCTTCTATTTAGGGTGATGATGTGAATGATATTCATGGATTTAAACTAATCATCTGAGATGATCGTGAGATCGGCCTTGACGATCAAGCTATTTTACATTGTCCAATCATCCTTTCAATGTGATTATCTAAATGATATTCAATGATTTGTACTAATCATACAGAACGATATGTTATCATCTTAGATGATATGTTATCATCCTGGATGATATAAAAAATTTCTTTTGATCGTCCTAAATCATCCTAGCTGATTGAGCTAAATTATACTGATCATACCGGACGATCTCCAGATCGTCCTAGACGATAATGTCTATTTATTGCATTTAAGTGCTATTTTGAATCTCTTATATATAAAATCTCTTATATCACCCACAAGGGTATCTTTTGATGTTATCTTGACCTGAGAGAGCCTACCGACGAGGGAGAGAGAGGGAGAAAGAGAGAGAGAGATATCTTATGAGGAGGGTATCTTATGAGGAAGAATTTGTGAGGGATTTCATAAAGGTTGCTCCAAGCATTAATCCATGTTATCTTCTCTGATCATGGTCCCTTGTCCTTGGACGGTTGAGAGAGATCCACTTCAGCAATCGATCAAAGTTCTCTACCTGCTTCAGAATGAAGTAAAAGGTGTTGGGTTCTCTGCCTCACCGATGTCCATGGAAAGGAGGTTTTGTAAAGGCTTCTTCACCTTATTGTGGGAGAAAAATGACAGTTACTGAGTTTAGTGTAATACCGAAGGGGTGCCTCCGGGGAGTGGATGTAGGTCGAGTTGACCGAACCACTATAAATTTCTGTATTCTTTACTATTGCTTTTTCTGCACTTTAAATTTCTTTGTGGTGAATTTTGGTTTGGCTTGAGTTTTTATTTTTGATTGAAAGATTTTTAAAATACTAATTCACCCCTCTCTTAGTTAGCTTTGGGCAAGTTCTTAAGGGCTTAACATCCCTAATGAACTTTCAAGTGGTATCAGAGTGGGATTCATAGAAATGAGTTTTTAAAAACTTTTGAATTTCGATCCATGGCTAACTCAAGTAATTGTAATACTGCGGAAGGATATTCTACTACCCAACCGCCTTTGTTTGATAATTTTCCTTTTAATTTTTGGAAAACTCGCTTGTCTACATTTTTATAATCAATTTACTATCGCATGTGGATGCTTATTAAAAAAGGTTATTCGCCTCCTTCATGTAAAATTAATGGCATTAAAACTGAACTTCCTTTTACTTAATGGACTTTTGATGATAGGGATTTAGCATAATTTAATGCAAAATATTTGAACTATTTAAGGACTATGAGAGTTATAGCTTCTAATAGTTCCATTTTTCCGTTAATGCAATTTCTGCAATTGTCAAAAAAAAAAGCAGCAACTTTAGTAATTAGTTTCTTCAAAAGCAAACCTCCCTCATTGATGATTAATGGCTTTTTTATCTTAGCATTTACCTTAACTCCATGGATAGAATTTAATTTATCATCTCTGAATGCCAGTGTTGTGAACCATTATTGATTTTATTTTTTATTTTCTTGAGTTTGAACACAAGCTGCATGTAAGTCTGAGCAACCATGCACACACATAGAGGGAGAGGGTTTTAAAAATAAAAAATATAGATTTTCTTTCTTTGGTGACCGTATTGTACGACTTTATTTCATACTGTATGATCTGAGCTTGTAAAATGATTTATGTTAATTGATCGTATCGTACGAATACTATCATACTGTACGATGTGTTCCAAATCCAAAACCCTAGCCGTCAACTTAACTTAAGTAAGTTTTTCTCAGTCGTTCGTACTGTATGATTTATTTTAAATACTTACTTAAATTACCCCGTGATTAGTGGAATAAATGAAGGCTTAATTACTAATTGAAAATTGTACTATATGAACACATTCGTACCATACGATGAACAGAGATGAATTCTGATCATCTCAGATATCATCCTAGGCGATCCCTCATTTTTTGTTGCCTCATACTGTACGATTTCTATCATACCATACGATCAACAGAGATGACATTTGATCATCCCTAAATTCAACCTGGATGATGCCTTGATTTTGACCTTTCATATTGTATGATGTATATCATACCATATGAAGAATAGAGATGATATTTGATCGTCTCGGCTACTGTCTTGTACGAGCAGTAGTGTTGAGGATCGTACCAAACGATTAGATTTTGAAGTGTTCGTACAACTTCATACCAAGATGAAGCCTGTTTATACATATCGTACTGTAAATGTGAAATCGTACTATATGATTGTATCAGCTACTTCGAAAATTTCAGGGATTTTGGAGCCCATTTTATGTATTAAAATTAGTAATTTTTAAAGAGAGAGATAGAGAAAAGGAGGAAACGTGATTAGAGAAGAAATCCTTAGGAGAGATCTCTTGAGAAGTTTTTAGGGTTTGAGATAGGAAGGAGAAGGTGAGCTTGGTGAGGGATGAAAAGGTGTGAGGGAGATCACATGGTTGCTCCATTCTTGTTGCATCTTGCTCCTCCTATATTGGGAGGCTCTATGAGGAGGAGACTCTTCTATATTCGTGACCTCAAAGGTACTCTGCCTTCTCTAGGAGGGAGAAAAACAAGAAGGTACTCTACCGTCACCAGGAGGGTGAAAAAAGGGCTTGGCACTCCGCCACTACGGGTTGGTGAAAGGGAGTATTGTAAGGGCTTCTCCACCTTGTCGAGGGGGAAAAAAGGACATCTACAGTTTGTAATGAAATTCCCAGAACGGAGGACTCCAGGGAGTGGACGTAGGTCATGGTTTTGACCGAACCAATATAAAATTTTGATGTTCTTTTTCCTTTCGCTATTTACTTTTGCTTGCACTTAATTTTCATAATATTTTCTTGGTGAAATTTGTGGAAGAAAGGGATTCTATTGTTACACATTTAGTTTAATTGGTTTGTCTTTGTAGTAGTTTAAATATTCATGTTAAAAATTTTAAAACATTAAAAAAAAAATTAGAATTCCTACTTTGGGTTTAATTATTGCTACAAAGTTTTCACAATTCACCCCCCTCTTGTCGATCTAGTTATTTCAACCAGTATCAGAGCCTGTTTTTAAAAATAGTGTTTTAGAAAACCTAGAAAAAAATGATCATGTCACATTTTGGAAATCGTAACACTGCGGAGGGTTATTCAATAACCCGTCTACCTCTTTTTGATTACATCCTGTTTGATTTATGAAAAATTAGAATGTATACCTTTTTGTAATCTATTGATTACCGCATGTGGATGTTAGTCAATGATGGATATATTGCACCTTTTAAAACTATGAATGGAGTGAAAACACCAGTACCTTTTAATGAAATGGAGCAATGGGGATAGGGATTTAGCCCAATTGAATGCTAAGTGTTTAAATTGCTTAAAGATGATAAGAAGATTTGGGATAGACTGTGCATTACATATGAAGGAACAAGTGAAGTAAAATAGTCTAGGCTTAACATTCTATTGCATGATTATGAACTCTTCTGTATGAAACCTAGCGAAATAATATCTGACATGTACACTAGGTTCACCCAAATCGTGACATCCTTGTATCATTAGGTAGAGAGATTTCAAATTCTGAGAAAGTTAATAAGATTCTAAGATGCTTACCTAGTTCCTATGATGCTAAGATAACTACTATCACTGAATCTAAAGACCTTAATATTTATTCTATTGATAATATCCTTGGTTCACTCATTGAATACGAGCAAGGAGTGAGTCAAAGACAAAGTGATGCAGGTGAAAAGAAGAAGGAGCGAACGGTGGCATTAAAAGCAAACTATTCTGAAAGTGACAGATCTGTAGGGGAGGAAGTAGATGATATAGCCTTGATGACCTGACAGTTCAAGAACTTCTTAAAGAGAAAATAAAGGTGTCATCAGAACGGCTGGAATAAATATAAAAGCTCTAAGTTTAATAAAGTTTCATCTGACTCAATCTTTTTTGATTGCCCCAACTTAAAGAGCCAATCAGCTAAGGAATAGAGCGAGGATAAAGCCAAGTATAAGAAAGGAAAAATGAAGACACAAAAATCTTTTTAGGCTGACTCTGCCTCAGAATCATCAAAAGAAGAAGCAGAGGAGGAGGTAACAAATTTGTGTCTAATGGCTAATGATAATCTTGATCAATTGGATCAAGATGAGGTATGTCAGCTTTCATATAAAGATTTATTACTCACTCCTAAAAAAATTCATGACTCGTATAGGAAATTAAAAAAGATGCATGCTAGTCTTAATATTAAATTTAGTAGTTTACAAACTAAGCATGCTAACTTAGTCAAAGAAAATTTTGATTTAGATAGAGATCATATGCTACTTCTTGATGAGTATGATGCATTAAATAAGAAGCATATTGAACTAACTGAAATGCATGAAACCTTGAAAACTACTCATGTTGAACTATAAGAGGCTTTTCATAGACTAGAAAAACTTGTACTAGAAGTAGATCACAGTGAGCATTTGTTAAAAATAGATGTTCATGAATTGACATATCAAAACAACACTTTCAAAGAAAAAATCAAAGAATTAGAAAAATAAATTGCATCACTCACATTAGCCCAACCTAGTCAACCCCCAACACAGCATGCATGACACAACTTTAGGAAGAGTCATCACCACCCACATAAGTTAGTAAATCCATTTACTGGTGTTAGGTGCTTCTCTTATGGCATGCTAGGTCACATAGCCCGCACTTGCACAATTCACCGTAGGACACACTTAGTATGAAGACCTAAAGTGCATCCATCATAGCATAGAATGCATACATCTCATTCATGCAAGCATAAGAAGGAACCCAAACTCACTTGGGTTCCAAAATCTAATCCTTGAATGCAATTGTAGGGATGCTCTGACAAAAGACCTAGTGAGAGCATGTGGTACCTGGATAGTGGCTGCTTGTGACACATGACAGGAGATATAATGAAGTTCATTCTACTGGAAACCAGAACTGGAGGAAAAGTAACATTGGGAGACCAGGAAAGTGATAGGCTCAGGTACTGTTGATAATGCTAAGATTTTTTTAATTGAAAATATCTTATTAGTTGATGGTTTAAAGCATAACTTACTTAGCATTATTCAATTGTGTGACAAAGATTTTGATATTAAAGTTCTATCTAATAAATGCCTAATTAGTTTAAATGATAAACTAGTTTATAAGAAAAATGAATGAATAATGTTTACATGTTAGACCTTGATTGCATTGATAGTTCAAATTCATTTTGTTTGAAAATAATTATTGATGACTTATGGGTATGGCATATGAAACTATGCCATGCTAGTATGAAAACACTTAGAAATATTACTCAGAAAAACCTAGTTAGAGGCGTACCTAAGTTAGACTTTACTAAGGATCACTTATGTGATGCTTGCCAACTAGGAAAACAAGTCAAATCATCCTTTCATTCAATTAGAGATGTGATCACTTCTAGGTCATTAGAAATCCTACACATGTACTTAATTGGACCCATTAGTATAGATAACCTAGGTGGAAAAAATTATGGATTTGTGATTGTAGATGACTTCACTAGGTTCACTTGGGTAAGATTCCCAACACATAAGAATGAGTCTTTTGAGGAATTTAAAGTATTCTCCACATGGATTCAACAAAAATTAGGTTGTGAAATCTCAACAATCCATAGTGATTACGGTGGAGAGTTTCAAAATGATAAATTTGAATCATTCTAACAAGAGAAAGGAATAGAATATAATTTCACATCCCCTAGAACACCTCAACAAAATGGTATAGCAGAAAGGAAGAATAAAACTTTAGTAGAAGCTGCTAGGGAAATGTTAGCGGAGTACACCCTTCCAAGATACTTTTGGACAGAAGCAGTCAACACAGCATGTTATGTTTTAAATAAGGTAAACATTAGATCTAAGCTGAATAAAACTCCTTATAAACTCCTTAAGAGTAGGACACCGAATCTTTCACACTTACTTGTCTTTGGGAGCAAGTGCTTCATCTTGAATAATGGCAAACACCCCTTAGGAAAATTCGATCCCAAGTTTGATGAAGGTGTCTTCTTAGGTTATTTGTTTGTAAGTAAGGACTATAGAATCTTTAATAAGAGAACCCGAGTAGTATAAGAGTCCACCCATATAGTATTCGATGTATCAGATAAGCCCTCTGAATATAAAATTGAAGATGATGAAATAGAGGCAATTCTTGGAGTAGAGACTATGACCCTAGAAGAAAGGGTAGAACCTCAGGAAGATTTGCTTAGAGAATGGAGATATTCTTCTAGTCATCCTAAAGATTTAATTTTACGAGACCGTTTAGAAGGTGTAAGAACATAGTATGGACTTAGAAAAGAGGTTAGTCATTCAGTATTCATCTCTATGATAGAACCTACAAGTAAGATCAAGACTTAGGAAATGAATTCTAGATTCTAGCAATGCAAGAAGAGCTGAATCAATTCAGCAGGAATGATGTTTGGGAGTTAGTCAAGAGACCTAAAGAATAAAGTATTGTTGGAATAAAATGGGTCTTCAAAAATAAGGTGAATGATTCAGGTACAATAATAAGAAATAAAGCTAGATTAGTAGCTAAGGGGTACAACCAGATTGAGTGAATAAACTTTGAAGAAACCTTTGCCCCTGTTGCTAGACTAGAAGCCATAAGAGTGCTCTTTTCTTTTTTTTGTTTCAAGAACTTCAAACTATATCAAATGGATGTAAAGAGTGCTTTTTTGAACGGGGAAATTAAGGATGTTGTCTATGTTGAGCAACCCCCCCGGATTTGAAAGTTTATAATTTCCAAACCATGTATTCAAAATAAAAAAAGGCACTTTATGGATTAAAGCAAGCACCTAGAGTATCGTACGAAAGACTTAGCTTATTCCTATTAGATAAAGGATTTAAAAAGGGTAGTGTAGATACTTTACTCTTTTTACAAAAGATCAAAAATGAAATTCTCATTGTTCAAATTTATGTGGATGACATCTTTTTTGGATCTTCAGATAAAAACTTGTGTGATGAATTCTCAAAAAATGATGAGTAATGAGTTTGAAATGAGCAAGATGGGAGAACTTAATTACTTTGTTGGCTTTAGTGTAAAACAAATGGATAACGAAACTTTTTTTAGCCAAACAAAGTACATTAAGGATATTTTGAAAAAATACAAAATAGAGAGTGTTAAACCCATGAACACTCCAATGATCTTAATAATTTAATTAGATAAAGATCCTAGTGGAAAATTAGTAGATCAGAAAAAGAACAGAGGAATGATTTGATCCCTTCTTTACCTGACTACTAGTAGACCAGACATAATGTTTAGTGTGTGCTTTTATGCCCGTTTTAAAGCCGATCCTAAAGAGTCTCACTTAACTGCAATCAAGAGAATCTTTAGATATCTGCTAGGTACCTCAAATTTAGGAATTTGGTATCCTAGGAACAACACTTCCTTTGAAATCTTAGGGTACTCAGATTTTAATTTTGCAGGATGTAGGATAGATTGAAGAAGAACCTCTGGTACCTGCCAATTCATAGGAGAATCATTAGTTTCTTGGTCCAGTAGGAAGCCAAACTCAGTAGCCCTTGCCACGGCCGAGGCAGAATATATTATAGTAGGAAGTTGCATTATACAAGTATTATGGTTAAAACAACAAATTCTTGATCTTGGCCTACCTGTAGGAACCATCTCAATCATGTGTGACAATACAAGTGTAATTTGCATCTCTAAGAACACAATTCAGCACTCTCGAACAAAACACATAGACATTAGACACCATTTTATGAGAGATCATGTTGCTAAGGGAGATATAAAATTGCATTACATCACTATAGGAGATCAATCGGCTGACATATTCACAAAACCACTAGCATTCGACACCTTTAGCACCTTGAGGACTAGATTAGGTGTCACATACATTAATGCATAAAAAAAATCTCTTCTAAGGTTGTTCCTGATCATCTCACACTCTCTATATGAAACCACAAAAATTTGATTTTCATTATCGTACTGTACGATCCTATATCGTACTGTACGATATATCTAAATCTACACAATACACAACCATGAGAAAATTTTTCCTCTGTTAATCGTACTATATGATCTCCATCATACTATACGATACAGCTGGCTGGCATTCAATCCATCTGGTATGACATCATTGCTCATTATATGGTATGATATCTCCTCCTTTTACTGTACGATCCACATCAGCAAACGGATGGGGAAGAATTAACTCGGTTTGGTATGATATAATTGGTGTTCATACTGTACGATGCCTCCACTTCGTACTGTAAGATCCACCTCAACAAAATGGATGAGAATGAAGTAAATATATTTGGTACGATATAATTATAGTTAGTATTATATGATACACCTGTTCGTATAGTACGAAACTTTTCATCGATCAAAGGTCATACCGACGACCCTCAGGATGATTGAAATCCTTCTGATCGTACGGTACGATATCCATCGTATTATACGAGTTGACCACATTTTCCTGAAATGACCCAGCAAAACATTTATTACCAATCGTACTGTACGAAACACGATCGTCTGTACAATGTTGGAAAAATTCTATAAATTTGCCTCACTTGTAACTCACTTCACTCACACATGTTCCTTCTCACTTTTCACTCAGCCTCTATACGATGTCTAGGTCCAGCAAGAGGAGTCATTTGGCAGCTGGAAGCTCGTCTTCCTTTAGCCTTCACAACGCTCACTTTCTAAGTGCTGAAAATGAAGAGGCATATCACAAGTATAAAGCCTGCAAGATTACGCCATCAAAAATGCTCAATCAGGCTGCTCTGAATTTCGAGGTACTAAACCTTTTTACTTCCACCACCTTCCAGTTCCTCCTCACCCTTGCCTTCCCCTACAACTCTGAACATCTTTTGGAATTTCTAGAAAATCTAACCTACACTATGGACAACCTAACTTTCCACTCCTTTGTCTTTTTCCAAAATATCGAAATTACCAAAGCCGACATCGCCCAATACATTGGGCTATATACTGAAGGGCCTAGGGTTCATTCCTTTCTAAAGAACAAATTTGACTGGAGTGATGTTAATCATGTCCTTAGGAACGCTTCCATCTATCAACACCAACCACTCGTCCAATCACTCAACCGAAATGCCAGAATTATTCAACATGTCCTTAGAACCTTTATAATACCCAAAGCTGGCGACCGGATCAACATGACCCCGACTTTATCTGTCGCTACCTATCTTATCATGACCAACACCAAATTTAATGAGGCAGTTCTGATTACTAACTACATTCATCATATGGCTTTCATTCGCCACCCTACTACTCACCGGAAACAAAATCTTGCTCTTGGTCACCTTATAGGATACAGCCTTCAAAATAAATACCAACTAACCTATCCTGGTGAACCCAATAATCTTCCAATCTTTTATACAAATGATTCTTTTTGTATTCTTTGCCATCAAGGATAAGATCCAAAAGAACCTGTCTTTAATGAAGAGAAAGGAGAAGATGCCCCTGTAGTAGCTCCAGCTCGACCACAACAATATGTAGCACCCTGAGCACCTGCACTAGCTTATCCTCACGATGATTTGGTCGAATGTTTCGACCAACTTCAAACTCATCTCGATATGCATATATAAGAGCAACATCAACAACACGAGGTTGACATGCAATGGTTTGGGGAACCCTTCACCACGATAGATCAAAGAATTGACCCAATCCTTCACTATTTTCAGCCAAACCCACCTCCACCTCCAAGTGATCAGGATCCTTCCCTTTGAAGTGTATGTGTTGTATTTTTCTTTCTTAGTGTTGTTTGCTTCTCTTTTTGGTGCTGTCAGAAGGGGGAGAAGTTTATTGTAGTTTGTTTATATTATAATTTCCTTTTGCATTTTAATAGAATGCATTTTATCTCTTTTCTTGTCTTGTCTAGTTAGTATTTTCTTTTTATATTAACAACATATATATATATATATATATGCCTTTCAAACTTGCGTACAATAAAGATTATTTGACATCATAAAAAAGGGGGAGATTATTGCGACCCATGACCCCGAGTTTGAGATTTTGATGATGACAAATAATGTCGCTTGAATTACTATTCATTGAATATCATTTATTGTTTTCTGTTGTCTGTGAGTACTAATATTTCAGGAAGATCACAAGCTACTCAGGACAATAGAAAGACTCAAGACTGGTTAGATTAGGAGTATGAGAATGATAATGTAATTTATTATTTATTTTATTTTTATTTTCCTTAGTCTGGCCACAAACTACATGTAAGTCCGAGCTACCATGCACACACGCAGAGGGAGAGGGTTTTAAAAGTAAAAAATGTAGATTTTCTTTCTCTGGTGATCATACTGTAAGACTTTATTTCATATTATACGATCTGAGCTTGTAAAATAATTTCTGTGAATAGATCATATCGTACGAATACTATTGTATTGTACGATGTGTTCCAAATCCAAAACCCTAGCCAACAACTTAACTTAAGTAAGTTTTTCTCAGTCGTTCGTACTGTATGATTTATTTTAAATACTTACTTAAATTACCCCATGATAAGTGGAATAAAGGCTTAATTACTAATTGAAAATAGTATTATATGAACACATTTGTACCATAGGATGGACAGAGACGGATTCTGATCATCTCGGATATCATTCTAGATGATCCCTCATTTTTTATCACATCGTACTATACGATGTCTATCATACAATACGATGAACAGAGATGACATTTGATCATCCCGAAATTCATCCTGGACAATGCCTTGATTTTGACCATTCATACTTTATGATGTAAATCATACCATACGATGAACATAGATGATATTTGATCGTCCCAGCTATCTTCCTATACGAGCAGTAGTGTTGAGGATCATACCGTTCGATTTAGTATCGTACCGTATAATTAAATTTTGAACTATTCGTATAACTTCATACCAGGATGAAGCCTGTTTATATATATTGTACTGTACGATGTGAAATTATACTATACAATTGTAACGGCTACTTTGAAAATTTAAGGGATTTTGGAGCCCGTTTTATGTATCAAAATTAGAAATCTTTTTTAGAGAGGGATAGAGAAAAGGAGGAAACGTGATTAGAGAATTAATTCTTGGGAGAGAGCTCTTGACAAGTTTTATGGTTTGAGAGAGGAAGGAGAAGGTGAGCTTGGTGATGGAGAAGAGGTGTGAGGGAGATGACATGGTTGCTCCGTTCTTACTGCATCTTGCTCCTCCTGTGGCCTAGAAAGAACATGTGGGAGGCTCTCTAAGGAGGAGACTCTTCTACATCCGTGACCTCGAAAGTACTCTGCCTTCTCTAGGAGGGAGAAAAATTAGAAGGAACTCTGCCGTCTCCAAGAGGGTGAAAACAACGCTTGGCACTCCGCCACGCCGGGTTGGTGAAAGGGAGTATTATATGGGCTTCTTCGCCTTACCGAGGGGGGCAAAAGGGGAGCTATAGTTTTTAGTGAAATTACCATAGTGAAGGACTCCGGGGAGTGGACATAGGTCATGGTTTGACCGAACCACTATAAAATTCGAGTATGCTTTTTCCTTATCGCTATTTACTTTTGCATGCACTTAATTTTTTTTAATATTTTCTTGGTGAAATTTGTGAAAGAAAAGGATTCTATTTTTACACGTTGAGTTGAATTTATTTGCCTTCGTAGTAGTTCAAATCTTCATGTTAAAAATTTAAAAACATCAAAAAAATTAGAACTCTTGCTTAGGGTTTATTTATTGCTACAAAGTT
>NW_021319076.1:107087-117383 GCF_001605985.2 Dendrobium catenatum | reverse complement strand
TCTAAAAGATTGATTAAATTTTGATATAAAATATTGTAAATAATATCATTAAATATTTAATGTGTTTAAAAATAAAAATTTAATTTTTTTGAAAAAAAACTAAATTAATATTTAATTAAATATTAGTTAAATATTCATAATTTAAAAGTTTTAAAATTAATTATATTATATAATACATTTTAAAATAATTATATGTTTAAATTAAATATTTTAATTTCTAGACTTTTTAATATATTTTTTCATTATATATTTAATTTTTATTGAATTTTTAAGGAATTCTAGATTTAAAATGATTTTAATTTAATTTAAAACTAATTAAACTCTAATCTAGTGGCGGGAGGGATGCGTGGCAGCATTGGATTCACCCATTCAAGCCATGGTAATTATTAGCATTTTTTGCATGGATTTGCAATCATTGCTAATGACTGGACGATAGCTCGATGAATAACCTTTCCATGTCAGCAACGCGCAGTGCCATCTCGTTCTCTATGATTTGAATCAATGGAGCAGATAGCACTGGATGGTGGGTCGATCTGATGAGAGCTTGTTCATAGTTGGATTGAAAAGAAAAATGATAAAATCATAACAATTGATCAAGAGATGAATATTTTAGATCTTGTACAATGTATACAAGTTGTGTATTAAGCCCTAAAAATGATAAAATGTTCATTCTCTCAAAAATATGTGAATGGTTTGAGGTGAAATTTTAAACCTTGATTCTACATATGAACACAAATAATGGGGGCTTAATTTTATAGTCCAAAACTTTCTTAATTAAAGTTAATTAATCTTATGCATTGTGACCTAAGGTTAAGGTTTTCGAGAGATCAAACATTTTGATTTTGAAAATTTTGATTTCTCTGAGCATATTAATTATCCTCATATAGTATGGAGTGTGAAAGATTAAGAGATCTGAGCTTTAGATTGAGTAGGGCTTGAGTTCATTAAAAAGCTCATCATCGGTGACTTCTAGAACCCAGTGGAAGCTCAAACGAAAGGAGTATTTGGTGTTTGGAGGCTTGAGTGGTAAGAGAGACATAGGGTTAATAATGAGCTCTATTTTCACCTTTTTCCCTATTCAACTATCCTTAGGCCAAAGGGATGGCCAAGATGGTTTGGATTGAGCCCCTGATTCCCTCCATATATGTGGTAGTTATTAGGATGGTAGAGAATTAAAGGACTTCAAGGACAATGGGGTGGAAAGTCTCTTTGTCCTTTAAAGCACTTGATGTGATTAGGACTAGAATAGGCTTGATTTGGAGTTTAGGAAAATGTTTAAAAATCTTCTGGAAATAATTTAGAATAGCTGGAGTTGGTTTAAAATGGAGGGGAGAGAGGTTTGAGTTAGTTTGACCCATTTTGACACATTTGAGAAGTTGGTTTGACAATTTAACTAGTCAACTGGACACATTGACTATTGAGGTTGTATATGGGAGAGTATTTCAGTGCTGGTTAGATTGGTCCTAAGGCCCTATGATAATATGCTTGAAGCTTGGAGGGAAACTTGACCATTTCAAAGGATATTAATGGCTTGTTGACTAATTTGACTAGCCAACAAAGTCAAAATTTATGATATGACATTTAGGTGATGTTTAAATCTCAATGATATTCCATAAGGCCTTAGGAATTAGGTCCATTACATGAATGGAAAAATGTGTATATGAGAGCACTTGATCAAATTCTTGATAACTAACTAAGTCAACTAAAAAAATGTTGATCCATGGTATGTAAAAATACAGTTGAAACGTACATTAGGATTAAATTGAAGGCTTGGATTTGTTTAATTAGATGATTTGGCATAAATGGGTTACATTTTATTGTATTTGGACTAAGTTTACTAAGTCAACTATTAAAGGGGTCAAAAGGCCCAATCAAGTCTAAATCACTGAGGAATATGTTCAAAAGAGATTTAATGAAACTTTTAATGCGTTTGAGACTTGATTCAAAGTGAGAAAGCCTAAGGGTTGATCTTGTCAACATTAGTTGAGTTAGCCAACTAGGTTGATCTAGGATCAGGGGTTAAGCTCAACTGGATTGATTGGGTATCTTGCATCTAGTTGAGTCAGTTTCAAGGGTTAAAGTGGCCTAAATGGTCAAAATGACCATTTAGGCTATTATAAGGACATTGGGTAAGCCAAAGTTGACCTGGTCAACCTTTAATGGCCAACCAGGTTGAATGATGGGCTAGGTCTAGGTTCAATAGGTATGAAATGATATTTTGAGTTTATTGGAGGTGGTCCTAGGGTATAGGGAGACCATTTTAGTCAAATTTATTATTCGGACCCTAAAGGGTCTATTTGGTCAACCAAGGTTTACTTGGTTAAACAAAATGATCAAGGGCCTTGGTTTGTGTCCAAAGAGTTTGGCTTTTCACTTGTGAAAGTTCATTAGGAATGTTAAGCCCTTATGAACTAGCTTTAGGCTAACTAAGAGGGGGGGGGGGGGAATTGGTATTTTAAAAATCTTTCAAAAAATTTAAACACAAAAACTCAAACCAAAATTCTCCATAATGAAAATTAAAGTGCGGAAAGTAAATGTGGAAGAAACAGTAGTAAAAACACAAAGATTTATAGTGGTTCAGTCAACACGACCCACATCCACTCACCAGAGGTACCCTCCGAGTATTGCACTAAAACTAAGCGACTCTCCTTTTTCTCCCACAACAAGGTGTAGAATCCTTTACCAAACTCCTTTCCACCAAAACTAGTGAGGCAGAGAACCCAACTCCTTTTGCTTCCTCCTGAAGCAGGCAGAGAACCTTGATCGATTACTGAAGTGAACCTCTCTCAACCCTCCAAGGCTACAGAACTATGATGGAAGAAGAAGATATGGGTTAAGTCTTAGAGCAACCTTTGTGAAACTCTCTCATAAACGACCCCTCACAAGATCCTCTCTCTCTCTCCCTCTCCACCCTCTACTCTAGACTCTCAAGTCAAGACAGTAGCAAAACATGTTCTAAAGGGTAAAAAGTGCTCTTAACTAGAAGAGATCTGGAATAGATCATTAATTGTAAGTAATTGACTCTATCATCCACTATTATCATTAATTATAAATATCATCCTGGGTGATCAGTACAATTTAAGCTTAATTAGCCAAGATGATCTGGGATGATCAGATGAATTTTGTTCATATCGCCGAAGCCAATATAAAATTGTCCTGTACGATTAGTACAAATCGGTTATTTTCATCTAGTCAATCGCATTGAATGGATGTCTGGACGATGAAAAAATAGCTTGATCATCCAGGCCAAACTCACGATCATCCTAGATGATTAGTTCAAATTCATAAAAATTGTCCAGAGCATTTCCCTGAATAGAAGCTATCCGATGTTGATCATCCAGGAGAAACTAAGGTATTTTGAACTAATCATCCCAGACGATCTTGCGGTCATCCAAGATGATGTGATTGTATCAACTAAGCCTTAATTTATTTTCTTAATTACAAAATTAATTTAGGCATAATTATGTGCATCATCCAGGATGAAGTCCCAAAATAAATAATACATAAATAGATATGGCGACTGATTCTTTCTGATTTGAGCATATCATCCCTGAAGATACAAATATCGTCTAGGATGATGTACTTAATGACGGCTGTCTTAATAAGGATGCCCTAATTAGGGTTTTTATTTTTAACTGATTGTCCAGGATAATATTTTGATTGTCCTAGATGATGTCCTCAAAACAGAACTCTAAATCAGATAGAAAAATTCTCCCAAGTGTGTGTGTGCAAGGTTACTTAGCATCAAGAAAAACATTATTTGCAATAGACTCAAGAAAGGGAAAAGAATTTTACAAATTGACTATGACCTAGTCTACCCAATCTTGAGCTGGTTCAACTTAAAATTTTAAACTTATGGATCTAAAATGTTAGTCGGTAAGGTAGTCGTATAAAAAACATAAGTGTTTACTATCATCAAAATTCTATTTCTGAAATCAGATACGCAACAATCTCCCCCTTTTTGATAATAGAAAACATAAACATAATTAAAGAAATTTAAAATAGTTTGAAAGAAATAATAAGAAAGAAACAAACACAGTTAAATAGTCCAGTAACATAATCAAACTATAGAGTGAATAGTACAACTAACCACTCCCCCTTTTGACATCATTGAAAGTGCTCATATGACACTAGAAAGTGCTCTGATACCACTTAAAAGTTCGTTAGGGATGTTAAGCCCTTATGAACTAGCCCAAGGCTAACAAAGAGATAGGTAAATTGGATAGCTTTAAAAACAAAGATAAAACTCAAACCAAAATCACCACAAAGAAAATCAAATGCTAAAATTAAATGTGAAAGCAAATAATAAGAAATAACACACCGGATTTATAGTGGTTCAGTCAAATCTTGATCTACGTCCACTCCTTGGAGGTACCCTACAAGTATTGCACTAAAATAAGTCTCTCTCCTTTAGACCCCACAGCTAGGTAGAGAAGCCCATATAAAATCACTTCCACCTTCCTCGGTGTGGCGGAGTCACCGGGTCCTTTGACACCAAAGAGATCTTCTTCTTTGGTGAACTTCCCTCGAGACAAGCCTTGAATCCGATGGTATTCAGGTGCGAGCTTGTCGGAGCAACCGTGTGGATCCCCCTCCACACTCCTTTGAGTCCCCCCTCACAGATCTTCTCCCTCTCTCAAACTCCACCCTTTCCTCACTCCTTTCAAGCTCTCTCATCAAGTTTCCCCCATAAGAACGAAGCTACAATGGCTATCAAAGACACTTAACAAGTGCCTTAACAAAGCTTAAATAGAAGTGCTCAAAACGAGCTCATTAATGCAAGTTGCCGACATTATCGTCCAGGATGATAGGCATATTGTCCTGTACGATCAGTACAATTTAAGCCCAATCAGCCAGGACGATTTGAGACGATCAGAAGAAGTTTGTTCATATCATCCAGGACGATAATATATCATCCTGGATGATCAGTACAAATAGTGGAATATCCTCCAGAACATAACCTTACCAAAAATAGAAATATTTAGGGAGCAACAAAAAATCTTCCAAGTTACAAAACATCAGGAGCCACACCAAATACAATAGACTCAAGAAAGGAAAAAGTGTACAAACTAACTCAGACCTAGTCTGCCCAATCTTGAGCTAGTTTCAAATTGCAGTCTGATCGTGTGGACCTGAAATGTTAGTAAATAAGGCCGTCGTAGAGAAATGAGAGAGTTTGCTATCATCAAAATCATAAACCATGAAAACAGATTCACAAAAATCATAAAAAGGAGGACAAAAACAAAAATAGTAAAATAGAAAAGGACAAATACAGGGAAAATAATATCATAAAAAAACACACTAAAAGAAAGATTGGTCCTAATCATTCGAAGGAGGGTGAGGTGGTGGTAGTTGCTGAAAGTAGTTAGATAGAGTAGTGAACTGTGCTATAAACCAGTCCATGTCTTGATCGTGTTGCTACTACTGGTGTGCAATATAGGTGTAAAAATGGGCTAAGTCCTCAGCGTGTTACTGTTTAAAATGGGCTAAGTCCATAGTATGTTGCCGCTCCTGTGCAGCTGTGAAAGTCTCAAAGCGTGCCTCTCACTTATCGAATCGCTCAACCAGCTCATCTAGCTGAGATTGCTGGTGAAGTGGAACAGGTGTAGGAACAGGTAGGGGAGCCTCCTCCTCCTCAGCTCCCTTGGCTTCCTCATGCCCCGGGTGGAGGCGAGTACTATAAAGAACAGGAAAGGAAGTGTTGGAGTAGAAGGCTTGTTAGAAATTTGGAGGAGCAAGATATTAGAGGTTATATTTAGATTCTAAGACACAGGCAATGATATGTCATAGGGCTAGATTTGGTTTCCTCCTATGGCCTGGGTCATGAATAGTGGTCAAATGTTCAATGTAGCAAAAAATCAAATCAGTAGCATTGAATTTTTGTATGTGCGATAGAATAGGAGTGATATAGACGTGATCACCAGCTTTTGGAATTATGGATGTGCGAAGGATATGATGGATGGTTCTAACATCTTTGAGCAAGCTGCTAGTCTCGCCAATATGAAAGTGAGCATGGGAATTTTGAAGAAAGTGGTTGGCTAAAGCCCAGCCAAAGTCGGGGTTAGAACACAGGGTGTGTAGTTTATCCCTTATGGTGGAAAGTTGTAAAAGTTTAGCACAATCCTAATATGTGATTTCGATGGCGCGTTGATTCACATAGGACCCGAGTTAATGTGAAGGATGATAATAAATTTGAACAAAAGTTTAGAGTTAATAGGGATAGTGAAAGTAAGGAGAAAACACAAGGAGTTGTGAGAAAATAGATATAGTATCGAATAAGAGAGGATGTTTGGATTAACAGACTGGGAGATAGTAATTCCAACCATTTTGTATATTTGGTAGGTGGCTTGATCATTTGCCTCAGTGAAGCGAGGGTCAAGAGTCACCCTTAAGGAACTCCCAGAAGGGTAGCTGGATTGCTTTCCTCCTACCATTATCAAAAATAGCAAACCAATAGGAAGGAGAGAGCTAGTAGAAGAAGAGAATATGAGAAAAATTTGATGGAGCTCTAAGAATTTAAAGAATTGGCCAGATTATTTAGGATAATTATAGAATTGTCCATGATGATTCGGTGCAATAATTAGGATTGGGCGATTGGTCAAAAAAGGCAGTCATATCATCTGGGATGATAAGACACAAGCGATCATCCCGAGCCGACAATCTGGATGACCGTTGAAATAGAATATTGTCCAGGACGATGAGGTGGATCTTCTAGGATGATGAAGAATAATATATCATACCGACCAAATTTAAAACATTTAAACGCACTGCCACATGGATCATCCAGGATGAACAGGTGGATCGTCTGGGACGATCACCAATAAAGGATCGTACCAGCCAAATTTAAAGCTTTTAACCATATTTCCATATTTATCGGCCAGGACGAATAGGTAGATCGTACGGGATGATTTCCAATAATTCAGCAAAGAGTAAGGGCATTGTCTAAGATGAAAGAGGATCGTCCAGGATGATCAAAGATGATTGAAGTAGAAGACGATTAAGTCATATAGGATGCTGATGGATCATCCAAGATGATAAAGAGCAGAAGGTTCAGAACAGCCAGCAGATGGAGTTTTAAGAAGTGAATTGAACAGATCGTCCAAGATGATAGGCATATCATCTGGGATGATGTGAAGAAAAATTTAAAATAAAGGATGGATGGGGATGATCAGAGAAGGCCCAAAATAATAATATCAACTGAAAATGATAAAAATGAGATATGAAAAAGACATAAAAATGAATAGAAATAAAGGGATTTTTTATTTTTTTTTATCAAGGCATGAATATGACATATTCACCATGTGATTTATTTTAAAGAATTATAAATCAATGAGTTAAAAATGTCAAAAATCTAAAAACGCAGTAAAGTATTCAATCATTATATATATATTTGAATTGGCATTATTTTCCATCTTTTGTTTTTGGCATCATTGGCCACTTTTTTTTATTTTTTCAAACTAGATTCTCTTTCAAAAACTCTTAAATATTCTTAGTTGTGAGTATATCTTCTATATATTAGAGAAGAAAAAACCACTCTCTAATATAGGGAAGAACAAGCCATAAAACAGAATAAAAAATCATATGATAAGTGAAATGACAGGATAATGAGAAATCTTGAAGTAACATAAACACTCTGATAATTATAAATATAAGCTAGATTACTGTAGCAAGGTAGAAAAGATCTCAATTGCAAAGTCCAGTTGTTAATTTGAGATAAAATTTTATTTAGAAAAGAAAATTACACCACTAAAATAGGTTAGAGAAAGAGACACAATCAACGGTATTTTCACCCTTTAACAGATTAAGAGATGTAAAATATTGACTATAAATTTTAAAAAATATAAATAAGGCATAACATATCAATTTCAGCAATGATTATAAAAAATTAAAGCATATAAAAAATAAAGCAACAAAAGAAAACAACAACAACAAAAATAAACCAAGAAAAAATTACAAAAATAAAATAATACAAGTGAAAAATAAACAATAGATAATAAATCAGAAATCAGTATAAACGAAGCTCATGCATTTATGTCAATCACACCCAATCTGGTCCTTAGAGTGCTGAAAGTGTCATAGGAGAGTAGTTTAGTGAAGATGTCATCCAGTTGATTCTTAGTTGTCACATGGTGTAACTCAATGTCTACCTTGGTCACATGGTCTCTAATAAAGTGATGACTTATGTCAGTGTGCTTAGTCCTTGAATGTTGTATAGAATTCTTAGAAATGCAGTTGGCACTAGTGCTGTCACAAAGGATTGAGATTGTGCCTACAGGTAATCCTAAATCCAGAATTTGCTGCTTCAACCAAAGGACTTGGGCCACGTAATTCCCTAAGGCAATATACTCAGCTTCAGCTGTGGAAAGTACAACAGATTTTTATTTTCAAATGGACCAGAATACTAAAGATTGTCGAATGAATTGGAAAGTCCCATAAGTGCTCTTTCTATCCACCCTGCATCCTACAAAATCAGAGTCAAAACATCCAATGGTCTCAAAAGAAGTGTTGTACCTATAGTACCAGATTCCTAAGTTTTGGGTCCCTAAAAAGTATCTAAGAATTCTCTTATTTATAGTCAGGTGGGATTCCTTAGGATCAGCTTGAAATCTAGCACAGAGATAAATAGTAAACTTTATATCAGGTCGACTAATAGTTAGGTAAAGTAGAGATCCAATCATCCCTCTGTACTTCTTTTGATTAACAAACTTTCCATTTGTGTCCTTATCCAACTAAACACTAGAGTTCATGGGAATATTAATTAGCTTGGCTTTATCCATTTTATATTTCTTCAAGATGTCTTTTATGTACTTTAATTTATTCAGAAATGTTCTATTATCCAATTGTCTTATGCTAAAACCCAAAAGATAGGATAACTCTTCCATCATACTTATCTTAAACTCCGTACTCATTATTTTAGAAAAATCATCACATAGCCTCTTATCAGAAGATCCAAAAAGTATATGATCGACATAGATCTGAACAGTGAGTAAATCATCTCCTACTTTTCTCAGAAAAAGGGTGGTGTCTATATTTCTCTTAACAAACTCCCTCTCTAGTAAGAATGTGCTAGGCCTCTCATACCAAGCTCTAGGTGCATGCTTTAATCCATATAAGGCCTTTTTTAATTTAAAAACTTGATTTGGAAATTAGGAACTCTCAAAACCTGGGGGTTGTTGTACAAACACATCCTCTTTTATTACCCCAATTTAAAAGGCAATATTAATATCCATTTGGAAAGCTTATAACCCTTATAACAGGCAAAGGATAATAGCACTCTAATGGCTTCTAATCTAGCTACAATGGAAAAGGTTTTCTCAAAATCTATCCCTTCTATTTTGTTGTACCCTTTTGCTACCAATCTTTCCTTATTCCTAACCACCAAACCAGAATCATTCACCTTGTTCTTTAAGACCCATTTGATTCCAACTACACTTTGTCCCTGTAGTCTTTCTACAAGCTCCCAAACATCATTCCTAACAAATTGGTTTAACTCCTTTTGCATGGCTAAGATCCAAAACTCATCAAAAAGGGCTTGATTAACTTCCTTCCTAAATCCATGTATTATCCTAACTCCTTCAGAAGGGTCTCCTTAGATCAGCTCTTTGGGTGATTTGAAGAGTATCTCCAATATCTAGGCAAAGTGTGTGTAAGTTCAACCCTTTACTCCAGATCTATATTTTCTGCTTCTTGGGTAATCACATACTCCATTTTTTTGGGACTCTACCATCATTTCCAAATTTTTAACTCTAGTGGTATTCTCTCCAACTTCATCTTCCTCCTCAACTGTAAACTTTCTAGGATCAGATTCATTAAACACTATATGAGTAGTCTCCTCCACAACCAATGTCTTCTTATTAAACATCCTAAAAGACTTCCCAACACTAGAATATCCTATGAACACTCCTTTATTAGATTTTGGGTCAAATTTTCCTAAGACAGACTTCCCATTATTATGAATGAAAATCTTACAACTAAAGATATGGAGGTGGGAAAGATTAGGTGTCCCACCCTTAAGGATCACATAGGGTGTCTTATCAAGTTTAGCTCTAGCATTCACCCTATTCAACACATAACAAGCTATGTTAATCACTTCAGCCCAAAAGTATTTTGGAAGTGAATACTTAGCAAGCATGGCTCTAGTGGCTTATACTAAGGTTTGATTCTTCCTTTTAGCTATCCCGTTCTACTTAGGGGTCCTAGAAGCTAAGAAGTTGTGACTAATCCCCTTATCCTCACAAAAATTTCTAAATCTCTCATTTTCAAACTCCCCCCATGGTCACTATGGATGGTCAAGAT
>NW_021319076.1:38601-100958 GCF_001605985.2 Dendrobium catenatum | reverse complement strand
TATATATATATATATATATATATATATATATAATGCTTTGCACAGGTGCTTGCTACGCTTAAGATCCCCTTTAAGTTAAAAGAGCATGGCCAAGTGTGGCTATAATTATGCATTTTAATTTTTAAATATTGACTGCTATAGATTATATATAATTGTTGATTATTAGGATAACCCTGCAGGATTGAGTTTAAAATTTTATTTTTCATGCTTTGCACAGGTGCTTGCTACGCTTAAGACCCCCTTTAAGTTAAAAGAGCATGGCCAAGTGTGGCTATAATTATGCATTTTAATTTTTAAATATTGACTGCTATAGATTATATATAATTGTTGATTATTAGGATAACCCTGCAGGATTGAGTTTAAAATTTTATTTTTCTAATGTAATTTGATATAATCTGAATTGTAATGTTTAAAGTGCTTTAGAATGGGATTAGATATTCAATTTAGGATCCAATGAAGAAGGGACATCCCTTAGGAGATAGTCTCTCTCCATTTGGAGATCCAAATTAGGATGATTTTAAAATATACAAAGAGAAAAGATAACACCCCTTCCAAGGAGGAGTTTCTTTTTGTTTGGATATCCGGAACCGATGAATCAAGAAGTTGAAGAAGGACAAAGAAGTGGATAGCAAAAAGACACATTCTTAAAGTCACTTGAGTCTTAGGAATAGAAATTCAAGCTTATTGTCAGTGGCACCAGTCCACTTTACTTTTCTGTAATTCTGGGATATAATATTATGTGGTACTTGCCACATAGACATTCAATTTGAGTAATTAATTTAATTGATTTGTTTAATTGATTATTCATTAAAAATTATATGTTTTTCAAGTCTTTTTATTTAAATGTTGTATTTGTTTTAGCCGGGAACGATCGGAGGCTCATGAGGGTGTGATAAGTATTCTTCTACTTAAACCAATTAAAAGTTTTAGCTTAGATAGGAACTCTAACTGTCCAAAGAAGTAAGCTCAGACTCACCGAGGGTTTTTCATGCATCATATTATACCTTATCTACCTTGTTAGGCACCTCCCCGCTTATGAGTTTTGGCAGACCACCTGGCCTATGAGGGTGCAAATCAATCGAGGGGATGTTGTGCAATCTCTATGGATAAACCTATTTTTAAGACAAAATTTTTAACTGCTTCATTTTGATTCATGTATTTAATTGAGTCAACTAGCATGCATCGCATTAGTAAAAAACTTAAAAGAGTCTAATCTTTAATTGCATTTACTTAGACATTAAATACCAAACATAAGTCAAAGGGTCCAATTAGGATCTATTATAGATGTCGTCTCCACTTTCATCAAACCTAATCTAATTAACGTCCTTACCAATCTTACATAAATGATTAGACACATAGTTTTAAAGCGCCTAGGTGATTTAGCTGGCTCCCAAATCCAGGCCAGGGTAAGTCCAGATTTGCACTACATTAGTTAGGTTCATGTTACTTTTCAATACCCACTTTAGACTTAGGTTCTAAGGTAAGTTTATACTATAAGACCTCAACCTTCGAGAATTGAATCCCAACTTTCTAATAAAATTTTCCATTTAACTTAAATCTCTTTTAATTCAAATTCAAGCCGAATACTAAGGATTCTACTGAGGTGTTTCTGAAGTAATTCAGAATCTCAAGACACCTCCTACCTTTCTTCCTTTGACTTAAAAATAAGTGTTCAAAATTGATCCAATCCTGATTCGAATTTCCAACCCTTATCTCCTTTTGATATTGAGCCTTAAAATCATAAATGAAATTCGTACTGCTATTTTAATAGAGAGTATTCATAAGAAACTCCAGTTTCCTATGATGTAATTAACTACTAGGGGTTGCGCTCATAAGAGATTTAGAAACCCAGATCTATTTTTTAAAATCAAGTTTTCAAAATCTTTAATTAATTATCTTTAAGAAATTCAAAATTTATTGATCATTATCGTCATATCCAAATGATTGATAATAGGTGATATTCTCTTTCTTTGGAAAGACATAACATTCTATTGTCATGATTTTGATTATAAAATTAATGATCTTTTATTTGAATTATTATGGTTAAACATTTGATTGAACATCATTTTGATCTTTCGAGATCATATGTTGTCTCTCTTGAGTTTGCCTATGATAATCAGGATAGAATCCAAAGTTTTAAAATTTGAACTAATTAGGGAATGGTATATTTGCCTTTCAAGATGATATGATATTCAAAAAGACATGTTTGATTTCAGAACTAAAATTCTAAAACTTAATCTTTCTAAAAGAAAATTAATTCTTTTTCAAAACACAACTTTTAAATTCAAACAGTGAGATGCTCAATGTAGTGGAAAATAAGATCAGTAATAGTGAATTCTTGATGGCCATGATATAGAAAGTGGTGATCAAAAGGAGTGAAGTAATATGAACACGATCACTAGCTTTAGGAATAACAAATTTTTGAAGCACATGTTGGATTATCCTAGGATTCTTAACTAAGGTGCTAGACTCCCCATCATGATAAGAAAAAATGGTGTTCTGCAAAAGTTGATTGGCCGGAGCCCAGTTAAAATCAGGATCTTGAGACAAGACATGAACCTTGTCTCTAGTGGTGGATAATTAAAGAAGCTCGTGACAATCTTGATACGTGATTTTGATAGGATGCTTGCTGACATAAGACTAAAGTGAAGTGTAGGAAGAATTGATTCGGAGGCTAACAAAAAATTTGAAAATCATTTTAGAATTGAAAGGAATAGTAAGGGTAAGGATGAATGTTAGAAAGTTGTGCGCAAAAAGGTCAAGAATAGGGTAAGAAAGTGTACATGGATTGACAATCCAGGATAAGGTGATCCCGACTATCTTGTAATGTAGATAGGTGGCTTGGTCGGCCACCTTAGTGAAATGAGGGTCAACATTGGCCCTCAAGGAGCTTATAGCAGGCATATGGGATCGCTTGCCATCGGTCATGAACACGAAAATAGAGAAAGAGTGAGAAAAAAGATGATTGGAAGAGTTTACGTGAGAAAAATGTTTAAAATCTTTGGTTTATAAAGAAATGGACATATCGTCTAGAACAATCACAAAATTGTCTAGGATAATCAACTGAAATTATTGTATCCCAAATGATTGGTCAAAAAATCGATTATATTGTCCAGGATGATCAGATATCATCCACGATGATAAGACATAGGCGATCATCCTGAGGAGTAATTTCGGACAACTATTAAAAAATCATATCGTCCAGGACAATTAGGTGGATCGTCCAGGACGATCTATAATAATTGATTATACTGGCCGAATTTAAAACATGTAATGACATTTGCATTGTGGATGGACCAGGATGAACAGATCATAATTAATTAAGCAAAAATTGAGAATATCATCCAGGACGAGGAGGAACATCCAAGACGATCATAAATAATTGAAGTTGAATATGATCAGATCATCTAGGATGATAATGGATCGTCCATGACTATCATAAACAGAAAATTTATATGAACCATCAGATCAAATTTTAAGAGTGGATTGAAAGTATCATCCAAGATGATGTGACCAAAAATTGAAATTCTAGAGATGGATGGAGATGATCAGAGAAGGTCCAAGAACAAGAAAAATAATATAAAAAGATAAAACTAAAAAAACAGAAGGACAATAAAAGTGATAAAAGGAACAAAAACAAAGTTTTTTTATCAAGCCATGAAGATGATAAATTTTCTATGTGATTGAATTAAAAATTTATAAGAATCAATGAGTTAACATCATTGAAATCCAAAAAATGATGTAACAACCGATTCTATTAGCCATAGCTCGGACTTCTCACAGGGAAAATCATCTTTTAAAAACAAAGATCTAACTCAGAAAAATCAATTGGATAGGTGTTGGTGGAATTTTGAAAACATATTTTAAAAATATTAGTTTTCTTTAGGATTTAAAATTGAATTCTAAAATTGAATTATCTCGTTAGAAAAAGTATATCACCTCGAGAGGTGAAAATAAAATTTCATAACGATATTCAGATTTAGAATTATGAAATTCATCTTGAATAGCGTGACCGGATGCTAAAGAGAACTTCATATGGCCCCGAAGGGTCAAAATGAGATTCAACTGAATATCCAGCCATAATATTCAAGAGTGCGATCGTTGATTTCACATCCAAAGCCTTATCAAAGAAAAGTGTATCTCCCCAAAGGGAGAAAATACCATTCGATGATAATTCTTTGATTGTGATAATAACGATCACTAGTATTTTAAGTTTTCCCAAAGAAATCTAATTGAACTTTGAAAAATCAATTTTAAAATCAGGTGTGTGTGGTTCTAAATCTCCTACGAGCGCAAGCCCTCGTAGTTAATTACATCGTAGGGAGATAAAGCCCCCTACGAAAACTCTCAATTAAAATAGTGGCAAAATTTTGTCAGATTTTCTAGGAGTGATATCAAAAAGAGAAGTGAATTTTGAAAACTCAAAACGGAATGTATCAAAATTGAGCAGTTATTAACAGAATCAAATGGAGAAGAGTAGGGGACACTTTGAGATTCTGAAACCATCCGGAAGTGTCCCAAGTTAATCTAAGTGTTGGGCTTTATGTTTTGGATTGAAATGATATTTAATTAGAGTTGAGCATTTTATTAGAAGTTTAAGATTAGATTCCCAAAGTTTGGGTCTTATAATCAAAGATCAGCCCCGGATTCTAAATCTATTTTGGACACTGGATCACAGTCGTCTGATCCTAAATAATGCAGTGCAAGGTATGGACTTACCCCAACCTGGATTGGGGAGCCAGCTAACCACCTAATCGATTTAAAAGAGATAAGTCTGGTCTTTTATGAAAGAGTGGTAGGGATGTTGCGTTTAAGGTTTTGGAGAGTTGGGACCGACATCTGGAGATTTTCTTAATTGGCCCCTTTGACTTATGTTGGGTACAAAATGCTAAGGACTATGAAATTAAAACTTTGACTCTTTAGATGTGTTTCTAATGCAATACGTGTTGGTTAACAACCTCAAATCAAATATGCTTGAAATTTTAAAAACAGGCTTAGAAAATAATTTTTTAAAAGACTGGACTTCCCCATGTCCGGCACCTATTCCTCATAGGTCAGACTATCTGAACTCTACCCGCAGGCGGGGAAGGGTCTAAAGTAAGGAAAGAGTAATGCAAAAATATGCATGCGACCCCGGGGTCGATCCCCTGCTAATTCTCAAGACTTGTTATCTTTCTATGTTATTTAGACTAACTAAAATTTTAGACTTTTAAAGTTATGAGTATAAAACTTTTACACCCTCACGAGTCTCATGTATCCAGACGAAAACAAAAGCTGCACACAATCGCCAAAAAACTAAGAAAAATAAGCACTCCTAAAGGCAATTAATTCATCACATCAAATATAAATTAATTAATCAATAAATGTCCATAGGCAAAGTTGCCTTACTTATTACAAACCAAAATTTTGAAGAAAGTAAAGTGGCCGGGCACCACTGACAACAACCCGGATTCTAAACCTAGTGATGACGCAAGTAATTTTGAGTGGGATATTCTCAATCTTCAAGTCTTCAGTCTTGTTCTTCTTTAGACTCCTTTCCTTCAAGCTCCTTGGATTCTTTATAGTGGACTACCCAAATGGATAAGAGGGCACTTCCTTTAAGGGGAAGGCCACTCTTTCCCCTTTGGTTAGGGAAGAAGTGTGGCCCAAATTTGGATCTCCAAATAGAAAAGGTCTACTCCACTAAGGGGCATCCTTTTCTCTTCGGAGTCCAAGCTTTGGACCTGTGTATCCCAACACAAAATCTAACTTTCACAACACTTAACAATTACACAAATCACATTTATATCAAATCAAAAATCTAGACTCTCCTGCAAGGTTATCCTAAGCAGTTAATAAATAAAAAGCAGTTATTCTCAAGCAATTATATATATATATATATTATATATAATATCTATATATATATATATATATATTATAGTAATATATATATATATATATATATATATATATATATATATATATATATATATATATATATATATAATAATATATATAAAGAGAGTAAACACACTGCCGCTCCTTTTATTTTGGGGCTTTAGCAGCTGAGCACTTTGTGCAAGCATTTATAGCAATTGATATTTATTATTAGCTTACCCACCTTTTTTTGTTGCCCTGCATGAGGTAGCCACCTGTAGAAAACTGTGTGAACATCCAGATCGTACCTAACCTAAGGATAATGTAGTCGCCAAACACATCAATCCATCACAGAGTGCAAGAAAGTAAGCAGACACAGTAGACAATTTCATCACAACATGTAGTGAAAAACTATGAAAAAATCTAGCACACAGATAAAGTAAACCCGCCTTAAAACAACGTAACTAGAGATTGTTATCCTATCACATCATCTAAAGTGTGTGTAGAAGGTCGTGTGGCAGGGGTAGATCCTGAGGTGGTGATTAGTTACAGTTGTCTAAAGTCTAGATTTGTTAAGGCTAAAAAGGGAAATTTAGAATAAAGTTAAATACTATATATTAAGAATTTTAGTAATATATTTAAGAGTTAATTGATTACTACCTTTGTTTCACAACCGAGGCCCGTGAAGTTTATTTCACCTTCCTTGGGCTTAGCTAATAGCCTCGTAGGCCTGGGTTACCCAGTAGCAATCGGGGTTGATTAAGTTATTTTAGGTTAGTTGGAATTAAAGAATTGGATTAATATTAAGGGGAGTTGGTTGCTTATTTTAGAAGATTGGTTGAGAATTTTAATAATCAAGTTAGAAAATTCTGGAATTTGGGGGAGTCAATAGATTTTAGAGGGTTATCCGGATATGTTAACTAAGGGGTCAAAATTTGACTTTTAAAATTAGAATTAATCTTAAGGGTTTCAGATTTTTAGCAAATACAAGACCTTATTATGAGTTGTTAGACAGGTTGTACATTCAATTTGGAGTCTTCTATCAAAAGTTATGATTTTTATAAGTTTTGACCCGGTTTTGACCTAGAGTTGACCAAAATGTTGACTTTTTGACTTTGACCAAATTTTGGGGGTTTGAAATTTTTTGAAAATACTAGATTTTAATTAGAGTCATTATCCACTGAGTTTAATTGATTTTGAATTTTCTTCAATTAGTTATAAATTTTGGAAGTTTGGGTATTTATTGGAATTATTAAATTGTTTCAATTAAGGGTCATTTTAATGATTTGAATCCAAATTTGTCCCTAACTTCTTGAAATCAACTCCAAAGATCAAAAATGATCTAAGGAGAGATCAGCAAGTGTTTAATGATTTTTTTAGGATTTTTAATAATTTTTAATTAATTAAAATTGATTAAACATTGGTTTTGATTAAAATTAAATTAAAGTGGATTTTAATGTCAAATTAAAGTAATTTTAATTTTAAATGATTAATAGTTGAAATATGGTTGATTATAGGTATTATGGATATTTTTTGGAATTAATATAAATTTATGATGATTTATTGAATTTTTTAAGTCCTTAAAGGGGCTGAAATTTGACATGCTCAATTTTCTAACCTAATGACCTCTAAATTGAGTAAAATTTAAACCTAAGGTATCTGATGTCACTAAGTTTACTATGTTCAAGTTTCACCCCTATTGGGTGTGTTTCAATCCCCTATAAATTTTCTAAGTTTTCTAGACATTTATTTAATTATTTTTCCTAGGTGTTCTTTAATATGCATGAAACTTGGTGTGTCTAACCCTGACATATATTCAATCATACCACAGAAATATTATAACAAAATACTAAAACCCTAAGGAGTTATGAATTTTCAAAATTTAGGGTCCAAAATAGACCCTTTACCTTAAAAATTCATATCACAGAAATCTATTGAGCATATGAACCTAGAAAAATTGTTGAACATGACTAAGATACTCAATAATCATTCACCAAAATTTGGGCTTCATTTGATCACCGGATTGTGAGAAAATTGTAATAAATGAAATTCAAATAAACTCAAATATCTCACAATATAGAAATCAAATCAATATAATTTTAATTTTAATAAATACTAAATTAGAATATCTTTCCAACGAGCCCAAGAATGTCCTATTTGGTGGAACATTTGATTTTCTGTGAATTTTGAAAGATTTAGAGCATTTAAAACATTTTTTTATTCAGATTTGGGTCAAATCAGCTTTCGGTGACGTGACGGTGTGGCATGATGCCACGTGTTAGATCCCGGATGGACCCCCATTTCACCCAAAGGAGGACCGCACAGTTTGGGCGACGTGGCCAATTCTGGGCCGTCCGATCGCGTTACAGGCTCGATCGAACGGCTCTGGTTGAACCAGAGTTAAAAAAATTTCAAATGCCTATATCTTTCAAAATACTTGACAAAATTGCACGAAATTTGAACTGTAGCTAGAGGGAAATATGATCTTACAATGCCTGGAGTTTGGAGTCTCCATTCACTGTAAAATAGCTATAGTTTTAGATTAAAATTTAAATTTCAAATGAGCATAACTTACAATTCAACTGTCAGATTTTTGCAATTTTTGTCTTGTTGGAAAGCTACAGCAATCCTCTACAACTTTTCAGAAGACTCTAAAAGCCGGATCTTGCTGGATCGAAAGTTATATTTGAAAGTCTTATTTCTCTCTCTAGAATGCTCTCTCCTCACTAAAATAGTGATTTGAGGCTTGGAAATGGTTGGGAAAAGCATGGGAAGGCCTTGGAATGTGCTGGAGTGTATGAGAGGGGATCTTAGAAGGTTGAGGGCTGCTAAAGTTTTGATATTTTTGATGATATGGGAGGGAATGATGAAGAAGCTCCTTTAGGTCAAGTTTTCCCCCACTTTACCTTTTGCTTTTGGATTGGATGGTTGAGATTTAATTTGGGGTGGTTTTGGATGAGTTCCAAGTGTCCCCTATGCTTCCCAAAGCTAGGAAATAGGGTTGGTAATGAGTGTGACTTCTCTTGGTCCATGGGAAGAGGGGACCACACCTTTTTCCTCATTTGGATGAACCAATGCTTGGCTTGGTTAATAGAGCTTGTTTAAGGATCAATTAGGGAGGGAAAAAGCATATTCCCATCAGCCAAAAGGAGATCTTGGAGAAAGGGTTTGCTTTATGGGATGATGAGGTGGCCAAGCTATGGTCTCATTTCAAGGGTTATTTTTGACCCATTGACTTGTTGACTAGTCAATGATGACTAAGATGTGCATGAGGGAGGTCAAGAGTGCTACAAGACATCATGCCAAGGAATTTGAAGTCAAGGGTGTATAATTAACCAATTTTTATGGGTTGAATTGATTCAAAGTAGCTTAAATGGTTAAAATTGGTAAGTGTTGGGTTAAAGGGGTGATTTGGTCAACCATGGTTGACTTGGTCAACTAGGTCAAACCAAAGAGTAAGTTTGGATTCAATGTGTTCCTAAAGTCATTTAGGATCCATTGGAATAACATTTGGAGAAGATTTCAAAGATTGGTAAGTCAATTCAAGCTGAGTTTAGGCCAAAAGTTCCAAAATCTCCCTTTAAGGATATTTTGGTCATTTTGGTCTCAAGTCAATTATAGGTCAAATTGAATCTAAAAAGATGTGGATTATTGCTTAACAAGTCAATATCAATGTATTAGGAGGGATCAAAAGATTTGGAGGGGGATCCAAAGTCAAATTCCACTAGGTGAAAGGCCTAGTGGCATGGATTGCAAATATTCAAAGGTTTTGCAACATTTGTAGTTTGATTAAGTTTATGGGGTTAGAGTACTCCAATTGGGTTCAAATTTGGAGGATTGACGCTAGAGACATGTCATATCAATATGAAATTGACAGACCCTGAATCAAATGCCAAAAGACTGGGTTTCAAGGTGATGAAAAAATCACCTAGAAAGGGTTTTAGGACCCAAGTCTTTAGCCTAAGAGTTCTGGGTTTGGATTGAGTTAAGATTTGGATTGGGCCTAAGGGCTAGGAACTAGGAAGATCCTAGGATTTAGGACTCAGGGACGAGTTAAGAGTGACCTCATATAAAAATGAGGTCAACAATATGAAAAAGAGATTCATTCAATACTTGGTTCCAAAAAAATATCTTATAGAATAATATATTAAAGTAATTAGTCAAAATTATGAATTTTGAGCACAAGCCCTTGAAATATTAAGTGACACATGAATTCTTTTATGATTTAAAGGTTTGAAAGAGAAGAAAGCTTGCTTTTTGTGGGATCATTTTATGCCTCTTATCATTTGATTATCACACTTTGCGTATCTTTTAATTTTTTATACACTTTGTATATCTTTCAATTTTTTTTGCAATCATTACGTATCTTTACAATTTTTCTTCTTTCTGGGCTCATTTTATGCCCATGTCATATAATTATTTTTTCTTGCAAGCTAGATCCTTTTCAAAACATTTAAAAACTCTTAGTTATGATAATATCTTCTAGATATTAGAGAAGAAAAAACTCACTCTCTAATATAAGGAAGAGTAAACCACAAAGTAGAATCAAATTCATATGATAAATGTAATGATAAGATTATGAAAGCTTGAAAGTGATTTAATGACTTTGAACATTATTTATATAAGATAAATTACTTAGCAAGATAGAAAATATCTCAATCGCAAAGTCAAGTTATTAATTTAAGATATACTTTTATTTAGAAAAAAAAATTATACCACTAAAAGAAGTTAGAGGAAGGGAAATAATCAATGGTGTTTCTCCGTTTAACTAATTTAGAGATGTCAAACATTGACTATAAATTTCCAAATAATAAAAAAAAGCACAAAATATCATTTCAGTAGTAATAAAAAAAAAAGGAAGTACATTAAAACTACAGAAATGAAAACATAAAAAAAATGATAAAATAAACATATAAATTTAAAGTCAATAGAAAGAAAAGAAAACAACAAGCAACATATCAAAAAATAAATTTTAGAATTAAAAAAGAATCAAGTTCATGCATTTATATTAATCACACCCAATCTGGAACTTAAGATACTAAATGTGTAGAAGGCTAGTGGTTTAGTAAAGATGTCAGTCAGTTGATTCTCAGTTGCCACATGGTGTAACTCAATATCTCTTTTAGTCACATGGTCTCTAATGAAGTGATGCATTAAGTCAATATATTTGGTTCTTGAATGTTGGAAAGGATTCTCAGAGATGTAGATGACACTAGTGCTGTCATAAAGGATTTAAAATTTGCCTACAGGTAATTCTAAATCCAGAATTTGTATCTTCAACCAAAAAACTTGGGCCACATAACTCCCGAAGGCAATGCACACAGCTTCAGTAGCAGAAAGTACAACAGAGTTTTATTTTCTACTGGACCAGGAAAATAAAGATTGTCCTATGAATTGGTAAGTTTCAGAAGTTCTCTTTCTATCCACCATACATCCTGTAAAATCAGAATCAGAATATCCAATAATCTCAATAGAAATGATGTGCCTAGGATACCATATTCCTATATTTTAAGTCCCTAAGAGATATCTAAGAATTCTTTTAACAACAGCTAGGTGGGATTCTTTAGGATCAGCTTGAAATCTAGCACAGAGACAAACACTAAATATTATATCAGGTTGGGTAGAAGTCAGGTAAAGTAAAGATCCAATCAATCCCCTGTACTTCTTTTGATCAACAGATTTTCCATTTGGGTCCTTATCCAATTGAACAGTGGAGGTCACGGGAGTATTTATTGGCTTGGTTTTATCCATTTCATATTTCTTCAAGATATCCTTTATATAGTTTGATTGATTTAGAAATGTTCCATTTTTCAATTATCTTATGCTAAACCCTAAAAAGTAGGACAACTCTCCCATCATACTCATCTCAAATTCCTTACTCATTATTTTTGAAAAATCATCACATAGCCATTTATTAGAAGATCCAAAAAGTATATCATCAACATAGATCTAAACAATGAGTAATTCATCTCCTACTTTTCTCAAAAAAAGGGTGGTGTCTACGCTCCCCTTAATAAACTCCCTCTTTAGTAAGAATGTGCTAAGCCTCTCAATCCAAGTTTTGGGTGCCTGTTTTAGTCCATATAAGACATTTTTAATTTGTAAACATGATTTGAAAATTGGAAACTCTCAAAACTAGGGGTTTCTTTACAAACACATCCACTTTTATTACCCCATTTAAAAAGGTACACTTAACATCCATTTGGAAAAGCTTAAATCCCTTATAATAGGAAAAGACTATTAGCACTCTAATGGCTTTCAATCTAGACAAAGGGATAAAGGTCTCCTAAAAAACAATCCCTTTTATTTGGTTGTACCCCTTAACCACCAATCTCACCTTATTCCTAACCACCACACTAGAATCATTCATCTATTCTTAAGGAACCATTTGGTTCCAACTATACTTTATCCCTTTGGTCTTTCTACAAGCACACAAACATCATTACTAATAAATTGAATTAATTCCTCTTGCATGGCTAAGATCCAAAACTTATCAGATAGGGCTTGATTAATGTTGGTGGGTTCAGTCATCAAGATAAAGGTAGAGTGTTTCACTTTCTTCCTAAGTCCATGCCTAGTTTTAACACCTTCAGAAGGGTCTCCTAAGATCAGTTCTTTAGGATGACTCAAAGAGTATCTCCAATCTCTAGGCAAAGTGTGTGTAGGTTCTACCCTTTCCTTGAGATTAGCATTTTCTACTCCTTGGGTAATCTCACCTACTCCTTCAGTGTTTTGGGGCTCTACCCTCTTCTCCAAATTTTTAACTCATTGGGTAATCTCTCCAACATCTTTTTCATCCTCAACTCTATACTTCTTAGAATCAAATTTATCAAACACTATATGAGTAGTCTCGTTCACCACCAATGTTCTCTTATTAAACACCTTAAGGGGTTTCCCAATACTTGAATATTCTAAGAACACCCCTTCATCAAATTTTTAGTCAAATTTTCCTAAGTGTGACTTCCCATTGTTAAGAATGAAAACCTTACAGCCAAAAACATAGAGGTGGAAAAGGTTGGGTGTCCTACCCTTAAAGATCTTATAGAGTGTCTTATCTAGTTTGGCTCTAAAATTCACCTTATTCAACACTTAACAAGTTGTGTTTATCGCTTCAGCCCAAAAGTATTTTGGAAGCGAATACTCATCAAGCATGGCTCTAGCTGCCTTAACTAAGGTCATGTTTTTCCTTTCAACTACCCCGTTCTACTAAGGGATCGTAGGAGCTGAGAAGTTATGACTAATCCCTTTATCCTCACAAAAGACTCCAAATCTCTCATTTGCAAACTCCTCACCATAGTCACAATGGATGGTTAAGATCTTACAACCTTGCTCTTTCTGAATCCAAGTGAAAAAGGATTTAAACACATCAAAAGACTCACTCTTACGTGACAAAAATTAAATCAAGTGAACCTCAAGTAGTCGTCGACAATCACAAATCCATAGACTTTTCCTCTGAAGCTAGCAGTGTTAATGGGTCCAAACAAATCTATGTGAAGGACTTCTAAGGGTATAGAGGGGCTAATGTCCTTAAAGGAATGGAAAGTGGATTGGACTTGCTTCCCTAGTTGACAATCATCACATAGGTGATGTATTTGAAAAAAAAATTATGATGAAGCCCTTATCGCATAGCTAACTGATGCGTAGCAAGTTATGTTTCAGTCTATTTACAAGCAAAATATGTTCAATCAAAAAGGTTCTTGGAGTTTTCAATTATAACTATGCCCACCACTTTCTTGGTGGTTTTGTCTCCAAGAGTGACCTTTCCTCTAGCCCTGATCTCTAGTGAAACGAATTGGTTGGCATCTCCAATCATGTGTCATGAGCATCCCCTGTCCATGTACCACATGCTCTCACGATGTCTTTTGTGAGAGCACTCATATGGATTTAGGAACACAAACAAGTTTGAGTCCCTTCTTATGGAAAGAAGAATGCAATGTATGTGTGTTATGATGTGAATAATGTAATTTGGGTCTCAACACCTAATGTGTACTATGATGAACAGTACAAGTGTGTAAAATATGTCCTGGCATACCACATAAAAAACATCTAACACTAGAAAAAGGGTTTATTAAACCTAGTGTGTGAAATGTGTCCTAGTAAACTCTTTTTCTAACTCAACATGAGTTGACTTCAAGGAATTATATTCATTAGATAATTCAATATGCTTCTTATTTAATGCATCAAACTCATCGAATAATGACATATGATTGTTATCAATTATAGAGTGATTTTTAAGTAAAATTTTATACTCTTTTTGTAAATTTAAAAACTCTAATTTTAAACTAACATATGATTTCTTAAGTTTCATATATGATGCATGAATTTTCTCAGAAACTTCAAGTAATTATTTGTAGGTTAGTTCACATACCTCTTCTTAGTCAGACTGACCAAGATAATCATCCTCTATCAAACACAGATTTGTTGTCTCCTCTTCAGTTTCAGTCTTAGAGGAGTCCGATGCAGAATCCGCCAAGAAACAACTTCTTATCCTTCCTAAACTTAGGTTTCTCCTCACCCTTCTCCTCGTTTGGGTGAGCCTTACGTGTAGGATAATCAGCTTTAATATGTCCTGGCTTCATATATTCAAAACAAATTGTATAAGTAAAACTTTTAAAACTCTTGCTACCCTTACCTTTATTTCACTTATGGTTGTTGACCTCGATTTTGCCTAGACCCGGGCCTGGAGAGTTGACTTGGTCAAATTGACCAAGTCAGACCCCAAGACCCCCTCCCACGGGTTCAGTGAGTCGATTTGAGTCTGTTGAACCCAGACCCGGGCCATGGGTCAACCTGGTTGACCAAGTCAACCTAGGTTGACCTATTTGGTCCTTTTGATTCCTAATTCCAATTCTAATCAATTCCAACCCTTTCATGGCTTAATTCCCTTGCCCCTTGACCACTTTGACTGGGTTGACCAGGTCAGCCATTGACTTGGTCAACCCAAGTCTTAAATAGGTCAAAATTAGCATTTTTAATTGGAATTAAAGGCTAATTAATGGGATTAATGCCTCCAAACGTTTAGGAAATTCAAATCCCGCCTAAATCACTCCCTCTCTCTTTGAATTTGACACTCGATCTCATCTCCACCGTCCAAGAGAGGGAAATAGGCTTAAACAGCGAAATTTAGGTTATTTTGGGGGCTTCTTCTGGATTGTTCGAGCCTCAGCCTTCCCAAGCCTGAGACTTGTTGTATTCAAGATCTCATAGCCTCTCCTCACCATCCCCAACCAAAATCATGCCGGCCAAGCACGTCGACGGCGAGATCCCGCCGAACCCCAAATGCCCCAAGTTGTTTTCCCGTTGATCCAGACGTCGAGAGGTCGCAATTTCTTCTACAACTATGAGCGTGGACAGTCTACAAGTGCAACATGCCAGAGATCTCTCGATTTCATCGAGTATTTTTGGTTTAAACCTAAACTCTGGTTAGATCAGACGAAGTTATTTAACTTTCTATAGGATGCATATTTTTCTATATAGCTTATCCCCCACGATTTCTGTTCATGATTAGAACATATGTTTTAAATTTTGTGCGATTTGGTCCAGTCATTTGAGAGAACGAGCCAAAAAATCCCTTAGGGTTTCGGACCACACCGCCTAGCAGCCAGGGGTGATCTCAGCCATCCGATCCCGCGATCGACAGTCGCGATCGAGCCCTCCGCGGTCTGGGTTGACCGCTGGCATTCACGCCGCCGGCCCGCGAGCAATGTGGTGCGATCTGGATTGCCCATCCAGACAATGCGTGATGGGACGGTCCCGGGCCACCGTTCTACGTGGATGAGTGACCCGTGATTGCGGCATCATTGCCGCAATCATTGGTCGGCGGCCAACCAATGATTGGCCGCGGTCATGCGGGCCAATCCGATGGTGCCAAGTGGCGGCTCGAGGATTTTTCTCCTTTTTCTTTTTATTTTATGTATTTTTAGGGCTATTTTCACTTAAAAAATCATAAAAAAATTATTTTTCGTCCGATTTTTATGCACAATACCTCGTTGGATTCGTATCGCCGTCCTCTACATGAATAATTACTTTTTTATTTATTTTATTTAAAAATTATATTTATTGCTTTAAACTTCTAAAAATTCATAACTTTCCCGTTTTGAATCCGCTGTCGACGCACAGCATCTCATTTTGATCGTATTCGAATTATGTACACTTTAAAGTTGGTTTGACTCAAAAATTTGTGATCTGTCGGCAATTATTTTACAAACAGTCAATAGCACTATTTTAAAATTATTTAATTTTTGTCTTTCAACTTTGAAATTGCGTAACTTTCTCGTTTTAAATCCGTTGTCGACGCACAACACCTTATTTTGAGTTTATTTTCAATTCTGCATATCTTGGGATCATCCCTGTTTTAAAATATTAGGTACATATGTAGTTATTTTGAAAACAGCCAAAACCCCTTACTTTAAAATTTACCCTTTATTGTTTTAAAACTTCGAAAAATCATATCTTTTCCGTTTTAAATCGGATTTTGGTCTGCAACCCCTCGATCTTTTCAAAAAAATGTGTATTTTTTTTACACCATTTCCAGTCACTGATTTTGGCTGTTTTGGCAAATTTCTTTCTTGGAGTATTATTTGGTTATTTAATTACTATTCCTTTAATTAATATAGTAATTATTTTCAAGATACAAGCTATTTTCAAATCGTTTTGAAGCTTCGATTGAGTGACCAGTGGATCTTTCCCATATTTATATGTATTATGAATCAACCTATCTATATAGAGTTATATTAGTAGGTATTTTAAATTAATTTTAAATTACTTATAGTTAAATCCTAACTTTGGAAAGATCTACTTCGCATAAAATTTTAGACATGGGTTCTATGAATGAAGAGCAATCATGGGGGAGTGGATTAGTGGATGGTTGAGTTCCAATCATTCACTAATCCCTTCTTTAGTTTTATTTACTTTTTGTTCGTCGTAGCTTGCATGTGTAGGTCGCACCACGAGCACTTAGTCTAGGCTCTCCTAGATCTAAGGACATGGCGTGTTTATTTTGTTTATGTTTCCCACACATTTATTACCTTGAGGGTTAGATAAAATATCACTCTTAACACCTACAACATAGTGACACCCTAAGGACAATAATTAAGGACCCGTCTCGCGAACTTAGAAGTTTTTTAGGAGCTAGGATAGATCCAAAATTGGCATGAAAATTTCAAAACTTAAACTTACTAACATCAAAAACTTCCCAGAATTTTTTATGAATTCTTAGGGCTTGTTAGACCCCTTAGTTAACCAACCCTAATTAACCTGTTAAATAAGGTCCCGAGACCTTCCAAAAATTACAATAAATACATCTTATGTCAGAAAATTACCCATAATACCTCACACTGACCAAAATCTAATCCTTGACTTTAGATAAATAGGGCTCCTCAGTTTGACTCTAGGTTGACCCCTAATTTGACCATAGGTGGAATCTACCATTTTGCCCCTAATAATTCATTAAAAATTATTAAAAATCCTAAAATTTCCCCAAATATTTGGGATCACTTTCTCAGGTCATCCCTAACCTTTGGGAGTGATTCCAATCAGTTTGGAGCTGATTTAGAGCAAAACAATAAAATCAGCCATTTATTAGGAAATTTAGAAATTCCCTTAATTACCCGATCCTTAGAAAACTCATAACTAATTGTAGAAAATTATAAATTAGGCAAACTCACTTGAATTAGACTCCAATTAGGGCCTAATTATTATTAAAAATCTTAGGTTTCCAGAAAGTGGCCTAGATTAGAAAGTCAACTTTTTGGTCAACCGTAGTTCATTTAGGGCCCGAAACTTAAAAAATTCATAACTTTGCCTAGAAAACTTTGATTTTAGTGTACTACCTGGATAACTACTCGTATTAAGGTCTAGTATTTTCCTAAGGTGATAGGAATCCCAAACCTAGCCTATTTCCTAAAGTGACGTTTTGGACCCTTAGTCTAGCTCTTAGGAAGACCCTGAACTTTCTAAAATTGGCTAATATCACTTGAACTTCAAATATCATTGTCCTAAGCTCTTAAAACTGATCAACAAACTGAAATAATTAAAATCATCCTAATTCACTAATATTTGAATTTTAACTAAAACATCCTTTTCAGACCCCCAACAAACCTGAACTCTAGATAACTTTAACTAACTACCCTGCTTAGGACTTATCCAAACCACACAAGCCTTGCACACACATAGAATTATTTGCTAGGGCACCACTTCTAGACCTAGGTTAGGCCGCTGGATTTTATTTTTCCTGCTGTGTGCCGCATCTTTCCGTTGTTTTCTTTGCATGCTGTTTGAAAATTGATTGCTGTGTTTGCTTACTTTTTCTGCACTCTGGATGTGAGCGTTAGACTTATCCATAGTTTAGGAGCGCTATATATATACTGTTCTTCCGTGCAGGTGGCCATGCTCATGCTGATAAAAGGGGGGAGCAATGTCATGATTTCTAATAATGTGTTTTATGCAGGTGCTTGCTCAGCTCCCCCTAAATAAAATGAGGGATAAATTAATTATAACTGCACAGGTGGAGCGCTTAGCCCTCAAAATTAATAGCATGGTTTGGCACAGGGTCAATGGTGTTAATACTTTTATTTTAATATAAATTGCTTGGGATTTTTATTAGGATAACCATGCAGGTCCTTTAGAATTTTCTGTTTTTTCAATTAATGTAAAAATTTGTAATAATAAGTTAAGAGTTGTGAAAATGGCCTTTGAGTGTGGATATTCTTATCCCACTTGAATCCCAAAAGAAGAAGGCATCCTCATAGGGGAGAGTCTTCTTCCATTTGGGAAATCGAGTGGGATGACTTTAGATATCCAAAGAGAAAAGACAATCATCCCCAAAGGGGAGAATTGTCTCTTCATTTGGATATTCAAGCCACGACGGATCCAACAAGTCCAAGGAGGAGATTTCCAAGGAGTCCAAGGAGGGAAATCCAAGGAGTCCAAGGAGAAGTGTTCCAAAGAAGATTGAAGTCCTGAAGGCCAATATCCCACTCAAAGTCATTTGCGTCTGTCATAGGCTTAGAAATCCGGGTTGTTGGCAGTGGTGCCCGGCCACTTTATTTTCTGCAAATTCTAGTTGTAATAAGGGCAGTTTGCCTATGGACATTTAGATGATTTATTTTGGGATTTATATTGGTGTGCTTTCCTGGTTGTGCAGAAGAAATACCTGCTTTTTCTAGGTTTCTTTCTCGCATGTCGATTTTGTTTTCGCCTGGAATCTGTTAGGCTCTTCTAATGACTATAAAATGTTTCATACTCATAACTAATTTCTAAAAATTTAAGTTTAAATAACATAGAAACTTAACGAATCTAGGGAACTGCCGGAACCGTCCGGGGTCGCATGCATATTATTGCATTCTTCTCTCCTTGTTATAAGACATCTCCCTGCCTGCAGGTAGAGTCCGAATAATCTGGCCTATGAGGATGAAGTGCCGGACCTAGGGAGATTCAGTCTTTTCTAAAAATTTATTTTTTATAAGCCTGTTTTTTTAAAATTCTATAGCATTCATGAGCTGGCATTTCAACTAGCATGCATTGCATTATAAATAAATTTAATTAAAATTTAATTGCATTAGTTAGGAGCATTTACCCAACATAAGTTCGGGACCAATTAGGAAACTCTCTAGATGTCGGTCCTATTTCCAATAACTGTACCACCCACCCATCTTTCATAACTGACTTGATAGCATGGTTTTAAAGCGACTAGGTGGTTAGCTGACCCCCAATCCAGGCCGGGATAAGTCCAAGTTTTGCACTGCATTAGCTAGGACACGGGTCTTAGTGTTCGTAGAGCACTAAGCCCAACCTAGAATTAGGATCCGAGGATACTACATTCAGTCTCGTAGTATGCATTAAATAGTAGGTAGGTCCCTTCCTTTCGGGGACTATAAATCCTACTTATCCGCGTCGCAAGATGATGCCACCTCCATCATTCTCTAATGCATGTGATTGATTTCCTGATTTTTCTTTCTCTAGTTTCTCTTTAGTGTCCTAGAGCCTCCGAATGCTGGTATGAGCCACGCATGTTGATTCAGCCTTTCGGACCTTTCTTCCTTTTGGATAGGACTTCCTAGTCTATACCCATGTGTTAATCCCACTTTAAGAGAGGATAATGTATAATCCTTAATCGAGAGTTTTCTCGGGCTCCTGCTTGGGATGTAATTAACCACGGGGGCTTGCGCCCGTGGGAAACTTGGCCCCACATCTACTAAACCCCATTCGATCTTTTGTATCGGATGGGGGAAACCCGTGACTAGGTCGTGTATATTACTACCCATCGGGGTGTGTTGGCGACAGCCTCTATCCTCAATGGTTAGTCGTATGCACGATCCAATCTGTCCCTTCCAATCGACCCATTCGCGCGGTGCTCTTTTCGGAGGTCCACAATGGTGCTTTCTACTTCTTCCTTCGAAAGATTTTGAATTGCCTCGTAATTAAGGCAACATCTTCACTTTTAGACCCAGAAGAATCATTGTCCGCATAATTAGCCTTTAGCGCCATAATTTTCTCCTTCTTTTTCTCACCAGCATCGAGTTGTCTTTGGTTCACCCCTTGCTCATAAGCAATGAGTGATCCAAGCAAGTTATTAATTGAATAAGTATTCAAATATTTAGATTCAGTTATTGCATTAATCTTAGCATCAAAGGAAGAACACAAGCATCTCAAAATTTTATTAACTTTTTTATAATTCATGAGTTCTCTTCCTAAGGCTTACAGTGAGGTGAAAATTTGAGTAAACCTAGCATACATATCAAAAATTGATTCAATAGGTTTCATACAAAAAAGTTCGTAGTCATGTAGTAAGATATTCAACCTAGATTGCTTAATTTCATTTGTTCCTTCATAAGTAATATGCAATATATCCCAAATTTCTTTACCATTAGCACAAGTTGAGAAACGCATGTAATCTTCCAATTTCAAAACACAGAAAAAATAGTTTAAACATTTTGCATTAAGTTGTGCTAAATCCCTATCATCAAAAGACCATTCAGTAAAAGGAAGTTCAATTTTAATGCCATTAATTTCATGTGACGGAGGTGAATAACTCTCTTTAACAAGCATCCACATACGATAGTCAATCGATTCTAAAAACGTAGACAAACGAGTTTTCAAAAAAATAAAAGGAATATTGTCAAACAAAGGTGGTTGGGTAAAGAGTACCCTTCCATAGTATTATGATTGTCGGAGTTAGCCATGGATTAAAATTCAAAAGTTTTCAAAAACTAGATTTTATAAATCTTGCTCTGATACCACTTAAAAGTTTGTCAGAGATGTTAAGGCCTTATGAACTATCCCGAGGCTAATAAAGAGGGGGCAGGGGAAAATTAGTGTTTTAAAAATTTCTTAATCAAAAACACAATCTTAAAATAAACCAAAATTCACCACAAGAAAATCAAAGTGCAGAAATTAAATGCGAAAAAAATAATAAGAATGAACACGTAGAAATTTATAGTGGTTTGGTCAACTTGACCTACATCCACTCCCCAGAGCCTCTCATCCAAGTATTGCATTAAACTCAATGACTCTCCTTTTTCTCCCACAGCATGGCGGAGAAGCCTGTATAAATCTCCTTTCCACTAACACTGGTGAGGCAGAGAAACCAACTCCTTTTGCTTCCTCCTGAAGCAGGCAAAGAACCCGACTCTTTTCGCTTCCTCCTAAAGAAGGCAGATCACCTCAATCAATTGCTAAAGTAAACCTCTCTTGAACCTCCAAGGAACCAGGGATGACAAGCAAAGAAGATGACTCGGATCATTGCTTGGAGCAAATTTTGTGAAACCTCTAAAAAACTCCCCCTTATAAGATCCTCTCTCTCCCTTGCTCTCCCTCTCCTCTTGGCTCTCTCAGGTTAAGATAGTAGTAAAAGATACAATCATGGGTAAATAAGAGGTCTTATATAGAAGAGCTTCAAATTTACTCTTAATTCCAACAAACAGGCATAATCGTCCAGGATGATTGATGGATCATCCTGTACGATCGATATAAATTTAGCTCAATTAGCCAGGATGATCTGGGAGAGTCTGGAAGATTAAGAAACTTGTTAATTATGATCATCTAGGATAATAGGATATCTTCATGTATGATTAGTTCAAAATAGTTGAGTATCATCCAGAATATCACCTTGATTGCTTGTTCGGACTATTAAAACAAAATTGATCATCACAAAAAATAAGTTGAAAACAATAAATATCACCCAACACATTGCCCTAATTACATGTCTGGATGATAAAAAAATAACGGATTGTCCAGGATGATTTGGGATAATCCCAGATGATTAGTGCAAAATAATACACATCATCCAGAACATCATTCTGGTCATCCAGGAAGAAACTAAGGTTTGTTTAACTGATCGTCCCAAATGATCATGCGACTATCTAGAATGATATAATCAATCAATCAAATCTTAATTTATTTCCTTAATTACAAAACTAATTTAGGCATAATTACACTACATCATCCAGGATGATGTCCTGGGTAATGTCGAAAAATTAAAATATACCTAAAAGAATCTAGCAGCTGATTCTTTTTTTATTTGAGCCTATCGTCTAGAATGATGATAATATCATCCAAGACTATTTGCTTATTTGTGGCTTCCTTAACCATGATGCCCTAATTAGGGTTTTTATTTTTAACTAGTCATCTAGGATGATTTTATATTATCCCGGACGATGTGATAAAAAAAACAAAAAACTCTAAAATAGACAGAATTTTTCTCTGAGTATGTGTGTACAAGGTTACTTAGAATCAGGACCAACTTTATTACAATTAACTCAAGAAAAGGTAAAGAATACTTAACGACGGTTTATAAACTGACTCAATTCTAATCTACCCAATCTTGATCTGACTTAAATTACAATTAGCCTTATAGACCTGAAATGTTAGTATGTAAGGTAGTCATAGAAAAATAGAAATGTTAAAAATGGTTGCTATCATCAAATTCATAATTTCTGAATCTAGATTCACAACAATATATATATATATATATATATATAAACTACTTGATATTGATTTTATTTTAAATGCTTAGGTTAACCCTGCATGAGAGTCTAGATTTTTTTATTTTTATATTGATATAATTTGTTCTAAGCTAAGAGTTATAAAAGTTAGACATTTGAGTTGAGATACATAGGTCCAAACTTGGATTCCAAAAAAAAAAAGGGATTTCCCTCAGGGGAGATCCTTTTACCATTTTGAAGCCCAAATTTGGGAACAATTATTACGTCCTCTGATCGGACTTAGATCTACATCCGGTCAGAGGCTTGTTACTAAATTTTTTCTCGGTATTTGATCGGTATTGATAGGTATTATTTAATAATATGGAGGAATACCGCTCTGGGAAGACCAATACTGAGTTATTCCGGGCAATACTGAGTTATATCAAAAAATACCAAGTTTTTCTTGGTATTTTTTGGTATAACTCGATATTGCTCGGTATAACTCGGTATAACTTGGTATTTCGTCTTCACCTAATGATATTTCTCATTATTATTTGTATTGCTTGGTATTTGCTCAGTATTTCTCATTTTGTGCATGCAATCTTAGTGCCGACCGGACGTAGCTCTACGTATGTTCACTGGACCAAATAAAAATTTCAAATTTGGATCATTTCACTACCTAAAGTGGAGAAGAGTAACTTCCCCTTTGTGTGAAGGGTTCACTTTTTCATTTGGAAATCTATATAAAAAGAATTTAAGGAACCCTAAGAGTAAAATATTGAGGACTTAAAGACAAAAAGTATACCACTCAAAGTTAACTTGCATCAATCTTAGGATTAGAATTTGAATTTGTGGTTAGTGACGCCCGACCACTTTTATTTTATGTAGTCCCTGGGTTGTATTAAATAAGCAATTTACCTATCAAAATATCTTTAATCTATTTGATTTATTAATGTATTTGTTGTAACATGATTGTGTATAGGGTTACGCGCTTTTCTTATTTTTTTGGCGATTGCATGTCATTTTTATTTTCTTATGAATACATGGGGGCTTGTGAGGGTATGCCAAGACTATTTTATACTTAGATAACATATAAATTTTAAGCTAACATAGAAACTTTAACAATCTAAGAAGTAAGCTCGGGACCACCGGGAGTTCGCTTATTATTTACTTATCTTCCTTATTAGGCGCCTCCCCGCCTATGAGTTCTAACAGACCACTTTACATTTAAGGGTACAAATATATCAAGGGGATATTATGCAATCTCTAAGGAAAAATAATTATAAGGCCTTTTTAAAAACTGCTACATATCATTATATGCATTTCCTTGAGTTGATCATCAGGCATTGCATTAAAAACAAATTATAAAGTATTTAAAATTTTAATTATATTTAATTCAGCCATTATCACCCAACATAAGTAAAGAGACCAATTAGGATTCACTCTTAACGTCAGTCCTAATTTTAAAAACTTTTAACAACCAACATTCATACGAATCTTTTATTAATGACTAGATTCATTAATTTTAAGTCGACTAGGTGGTTTGTTGGCTCCCCAATCTAGGTCAGGGTAAGTCCAAATTTTAGATTGTATTGGCTAGGTTCAAGTTACATTGGTCCAGTGCTAAATTTAGATTTAAGATTTCGCACCAGTTTTGAATATAAGACCCCAACCTCCAGGAATATAATCCCAAATTTCTAATAAAGCAATCAATTAAAATTAAAAAGAATTCTCCCAATCTAAAATTTAAAACCTAACACTTAGATTAGGTTGGGACACTTATAAATTATTTTATAGTTTTAAACTATCTCCTATCCCTCCTCCGTTGACTCAAAAAATAAGTGTTAAAAATTTAATCTAATCTCCATTATAACTCCAAGATCACCTCCTTTGATATCACTCCTTGAAAATCTCTAAACAATTTTTTTGTCATTATTTCAATTGAGATTATTTATAGGAGACCTCAGTTTCCTACAATATAATTAACAACTAGGTCTTGCGCTCGTAGGAGATTTAGGACCCACAAAAACTTTTCAAAAATTAATTTTCAAAACTTAATTAATATTCTTTAAGAAATTTAAAATCAACGACAATCGTTATCGTCATGTTTGAAGAATAATTAATGAACGAAATTTTCTTCCTTTGTGGAGATATATAACTTGTTAAAAAATTTTTGAATATGAAATTAATGATAATTCATCTAGATTATCATAGCTAGATATTTGATCGAACTTCACTTTGACCCTTTAGGGATATATGCAGTTTTTTCTTAAATTTAGCAATGATATTTAAGATGGAATTTGCAATTCAAAATATGAACTCCATTTGAAATTCTTATTTCCACCTCTCAAGGTGATATACCTTTTCTAATGGGATGTTCAATTTCAGAATTAAAATTCAAATTCAATTAAAAATTCCATAAAGAAGATTAAACTTATATTAACCTCTTTTCAAATACAACCCAAACACTAAGATGAACCTATAACCTCTGAATGATGGCAGATGTACCCCAGCTTTCAAAAGGTCATCAATTAATTATTGGATAAAATAAATTAGTTAGTTGATGTAGAACCACATCATGTACCTAACATTGATGAAAACAACATGTGACTTTCATGAAATCGTCAATCATCGATGCCAATAATAACTCATTCTTTTAATTTTTATTTTCATCTTTAGACCTAATTGATGTGCGCAACGCAATCCTGCATGTACTTCTTTGATTATTTTTATTACTTCTGATTTGCTTAGACATCTTAACCACATCTGATCGAATGATCTTTTTTTAAGGCCTTATTAAGCAGTGTATAAAAAAGAGACATTTGATTTGATCAGCTACCAATTTATCATGAGGGAGCTTATTTTCTCGCAAGCATTTAATGAACGATTTTTTCCAATCCACCACTTCATCTTCTATTTCTAAAATAATTTTCACATCATTTTAGGATTTTCTATTTATATATTCAAGGTATATAGGTGATAGAACCTGGTGACCTTGTACTTCTATTATAATTGAATCTCCCTCAAAACAAAACATAGCTTTAGCCAACTTTGCTAAGGAATCAATCATAGAATTTTATCCATGAGGAATCTTTTATATTGTTATAGTCAAGATATAATCGAGAAGATGCATTGCATGTTGTGATAAGGAACCAAACTTTCTTTTAATACTTCGTAAGTTTCGGTTATCTTGTTGATTACTAGCTATGAATCTTCAAAAATTTTGATTTCTTGAATTTCAATCAAGAATGTAAATTCTAACCAAATTATCAGTGCCTTGTAACAAACTTCATTGTTCTTATAATGTTCTGACAAATGATAAGATTAATACATTGCAACTTTTTTGGGGTGATGAATATTATACTAATTCCATCTTTCTCTAGGGTATATGACCATAAACGTCTTATTGATTAAAAGCTGCACCATCAAAATAGAATTCCCATATGGATTTTTTATTTGTTTTCAAACTTAAATTTTATTCATAAGGTAATTCATCATTGATTGGAGAATCATTTTGTATTAGGTGAGCTACTAGAAAATCTATCATAGCTTACCCTTTCACTGCTTCTAAAGGAATGAATATAATTTCAAATTTTGATAATATCATTGACTATTTAGTTAGCCTCCATGAAAGTGTTAGATGGATCATCATATATCATAATAGATTTACTCTCGATATTAAATTCGCTTTATGAGAGAGCATATAATGTCTTAGCTTTTGAGTAGCAAAGATTAATGCAAAGTAATGTTTCTCTTTCGGAGGATGTTTTACTTCAAATGAAAGTAAATATTTACTCATATAGTATAATTCATTCTCTTTTCCTTTCTCATTAACCTGAGCTCATAAGGCACCAAGTGATTCACTTAAAGCTGTAGCATATAAAATCAACAGCTTGCCTAAAATAGGAACAACTAAAACTGGGGACTTTGTATAATAATATTTTTTAATATTAAATTTTTTTCTAATAATGATCATCCCACTTAAAATGAGTATTTTTATTGCATAAAGCTGCAAATTCTTGACATTTGCATGAAAAATTTGATATGAATCTTCTAAGGAACGCCAATCAATGTTGGAAATATCTTAATTGAGTAAGACATTTAGGCAGTGGCATTTGTATTATAGCTTGATTTTATTTGGATCTATTTTGATTCCTTGGTGTTGGATAATAGAACCTAAAGGCATTTTTAAAGTGACACCAAAAGCACACTTCAACGGATTCATTTTTAAGTTATATTGACATAATATTTGGAAAATGATTCTTAAATCATAGAAGTGGGGATCTCTTTCAAGGCTTTTGATGACTAGATAATCGACATAAAATTCCACTTGATGGTGGATTAGTTCGTAAAAAAATCTTATGATTTCTCACTTGTAAGTTGCTCTAGCATTCTTTAGTTTGAATGGTATTACTTTATAATAGTAGTCTTATTGGTGTTTTGAAAGCAGAATATTTTTCATTCTTAGGAGTAATTTTGATTTGGTTATACCCAGACAAGGCATCCATAAATGAGAATATTGTATGAGAGAAAGTAATATCAACACAACATTTTGGTATACGAAGTGAAAATTCATCTTAAGGATAAGCTTTATTCATATCTCTAAAATCAAAGCAAACATGAATTTGACCATTCTTTTTCTTAACTAGAATGATGCTAGCTAATCATACTTGATATTTCTCCTCTCTAATAAAACCTATATGAATTAACTTTTTAACTTTAAATATTACTTATTATTCAATATCGAGGTACTTATTTAATCAAAATTATTCCTGGTTGAATTTCTAGCTTATGAACTTCTATATATGAAAATAATCCAAGCATTTACTTATAATTCCATTCAAAAAGTCTTTAAATTCATCTTAGAGTTTGATTATTTTATTTGTCACATCCACATTCAATAAAGAACTTATGAAATGTTAATGAGGATATTCTTCAATTACAAGATTTATTTATTTTAAATCAACAATGGTGGATTTAATCTCATCTTCAAGTTCTTGAGGTGCATCCCTAACTTGAGAGTCATCCAGAACATCAGAAGTTTCTAAATCAAATTTGTTAAGAGTCTTAATGTGTACTGAAAAGAGACTATTAGACTCTAGATTATTTGATATAACTAAGCAATATTCATTACATCAAACAAATATAGACTAGTAAAGTCAACACCTGATCTTGATGTGTATTTGTGGTATTTTGTATTCTACATGTGTTAAAATTGTTGGGCTTCGTCTCTAGTCCAATTTGATGTCGTTGAAAGTGCTCTGATGGCACTAGAAAGTTCATTAGGGATCTTAAGCCCTTATGAACTGGCCCAAGGCTAAATAAAAGAGAGGTGAATTGGATAACTTTAAAACCAAAGATAAAACTCAAACTAAAATAACCACAAAAATCAAAGTGCGGAAGAAAATAATGTGTAAGCAATAAAAAGAAAAGAACACACCGGATTTATAGTGGTTTGATCAAACCTTAACCTACGTCCACTCCTTGGAGGCACCCTCCAAGTATTGAACTAAACAAGTGTCTCTCCTTTAGCCCCCACAGCTAGGCGGAGACGCCCTTACAAAATCACTTCCACCTTCCCCAGTGCGGCGGAGTCGCCGGGTCCTTTGACACCAAAGAGATCTTCTTCTTTGGTGAACTTACCTCGAGACAAGCCTTGAATCCGATGGTACTAAGGTGCGAGTTTGCCGGAGCAACCGTGTGGAATCCCCTCCACACTCCCTAGAGTTCCCCCCCTCACAGGATCTTCTCCCTCTCAAACTCCACCCTTTCCTCTCTCCCTTTCAAGCTCTCTCTTCAAGTTTCCCCCACAAGAACGAAGCTACAATGGCTGCCAAAAACACTTATAAAGTGCCTTATCATAGCTTAAATAGAAGAGCTAAAAATGAGCTCATTAATACAAGTTGCCAACATTATCGTCCAGAATAATAGGCATATCATCCTGTCCGATTAGTTCAAATATGACGAAAATTGTCCTGAATATCGCCCTGAAATGAAGCTGGACGATGTCTAATCTTCCCGGATGATCTTACGATTGGCCTGGACGAAATCACCATTAATTGCTTTCCAAAATTGCCAGAGAAAGTTTGAAAAAATTGTCCTGGATCATCCTGGACGATATTTTATAGTCCAGGCTGATATCCAAAAAGAAGAATTTTCCTAAATAGATATGGCGGCAGATTCTTTCTGAATTGAGCCTATCGTCCTAGCCGATACAAAATTGTCCAGGACGATGTGTTTTGCATAATGACAGCTGCTTTAATGAGGATGCCCTAATTAGGGTTTCTGCTTTTGAACAAATCGTCCCGGCCGATATAAATATCGTCCAGGATGATGTTATCAAAAACAGTAAACTCTAGGGAACAGTCATAAACTCTTATATGTTATAAAGCATCAGGAGCCACAATAAATACAATAGACTCAAGAAAAGAAAAGGTGTACAAACTGACTCAGACCTAGTCTACCCAATCTTGAGCTGATTCCAAATTGCAGTCCGATCGTGTGAACCTGAAATGTTAGTAGAAAGTAGTCATAGAGAAAAAGAATGTTTGCTATCATCAAAATCATAAGCCATAGATCCGCAACAATCTCCCCCTATTTGATGATGGCAAACATTATAATTTAAATTTTCAAAAAAAAAAAGCAATTTCTCCTAATCTCCCCCTCACTAGAATAAAAACTTATAAAAAAAATAGGGGAGATAAAAATATTTTTGTTATTTTTAATTTTTTGAAAATAAGATATAAACACGATAACAGTACAAAAATTCAACAATACGTTCTCCCCCTTTGACATTATCAAAAAGAGAGGAGGCACAAACAAAAATAAAATGACCAAAAGACAAAAATATTCCCTCATCTAGTGAAAAACAAATATTCTTAAAATGAGAAAGTTACCTCTTGGTTTTAATCAAAAACTTAGTAGAATTGGATTGACAACGCATAGCCCAGAAAAGGTTAGAAATTCAGAGTTTGATAATCCCAACTCAAGTTCTTTTAAAGGCTCAAAAACTTTTTAATCCAATATCCAAATCAAGGAATAAGTGGGAAAAAGAAATATTAATTTTTTTAAAACTCCTTTCATAAAACATATCTAATAGAAGATCAATGCATGAATTGCTGAATTAGGAACCAAGATTTTCAAGCACAAGTTCCGAACATATCAAGGATTTTCTTAAGTTTTTTGTAGTATAAGAAAAAATAAGCATATTTTTTTTGTGGGCTCATTTTATGCCCTTTATAACTTGAATGGCTCTTTGAGCATATTTTGATTTTAATACACTCTGTGTATTTTTTTTAATTTGACGTCATTGCGTATCTTTTGGTTTGGCATCATTGGCCATTTTTTTTTAATTATTTTTTAAAAATATGCTTTCTTTCTTATATTTTCAAATCCAAAGTAAACCCAAATTATTGACAACACGAACAACTTGATTAAGAAAATTTTATGGTGGATTCAACAATCTTGCAAAAGATTCCTATGCTATAGAAAAAATGTAGGGAGATAAAAAAAATCAGTTTCAAAATCCAATTGAAAATATGATGAAGATTTTGAATTAAAAGTAAAATAACCTCTTAAAGAAGAGACAAAGATAAACCAAATCATGAGTTCCCTTCCTCTAACTGTTTTAGAGAAGTCAAACACAACTTACCAAAGATTTCAAGAAAAATAGGAAGTAGATTTTTCATTTTTAGAAAAGTGAATGTGTGTGTTGATCAGAGAAAAACTTTCATGAAAACAAAGATTTCAAAGAATAAATAAAACAAAAACACAAAATAAAAATAAAAAACATAAACACAAAAACACGAAAGGCTTTTAACCATTATCTCTCTCCTGGTCCGATGCTTTAGAAACCAGATCTGCCCATGAGATTTTTTGCCTTTCATTATTTCCCAGTTTAAATTTTGCTTCGCCTTGCCATTTTCTTTCGTAGGAAGAATTCTTAAATTAGTGCATTGATTTTTCATATGTCCAGGCTTCCTGCATTGAAAGCAAATAACGTCAGAAGAAATATGGACATCCTTACCACTTTTATCTTTTTCCACTTTTGCTTATGCTTTTTGGTGAGCTTTGTGATTTTCTTGACAAGTCATTACATTCGTCACCAACTAAGCAATCTTTTTCCGTATCTTCAGTTTTTAGAACAATCATTTCACCTGCATCCAAAAGACTTTGACCCAAACCTTGCTCGTAGCAATGAGTGAGCCAATCAAATTATCAATAGAATAATCATTCAAATCTTTTCATTCAGAAATATCAACAACTTTTGCATCAAATTTTTCAAGTAAACAATGAAGAATTTTATTGACTTTTTCAAAATTTGAAAACTCTTTTCCTAAGGCATGCAATGATGTTACAATTTGAATGAACCTAGTGTACATGTCTAAGATCATCTCATAAGGTTTCATGGAAAACAGTTTAAAATCATGCATTAACAAATTCAACTTGGATTTGCTTGATTTCACTAGTGCCTTGGTATATGGTGTGTAGTTTATCCCAAACTTCCTTACCAGTAGTGCACGTGGATACTAACATAAAATCTTCAGAATTTAAAGTTCAGAAAATACAGTTTAAAGATTTTGCATTCAATTGATCATTTACTTGTTCTTCCCAATTCCATTGATTAAAAGGAATATTAGTTTTAACTCCATTAACAATACGTGACGGTGATGAATAACCAGTTAAAATCATATGCCACATGCAAAAATCAATCGATTGCAAGAAAATAGACATGCGAGTTTTTCAAAAATCAAATGACATATTTTCAAACAAAGGAGGTCTAGTGATTGAATAACCTTCCACAACATTACGATTAGCCATGGATCGAAATTCAAAAGCTTTTAAAAACTTATTTTATGAATACGGCTCTGATATCATTTCAAAGTTTGTTAGGGATGTTAAGCTCTTATGAACTGGCCCAAGGCTAAAATAAAAGAGAGGTGAATTGGATAACTTTAAATCAAAGATAAAACTCAAACCAAAATAACCACAGAAGTCAAAGGTGCGGAAGAAAATAATGCGGAAGCAATAATAAGAAAAGAACACAACCAGAATTTAATAGTGGTTCGATCAAACCTTGACCTACGTCCACTCCTTGGAGGCACCCTCCAAGTATTGCACTAAACAAAGTGTCTCTCCTTTAGCCCCCAAGCTAGGCGAGAAGCCCTTACAAAATTACTTCCACCCTTCCCGATGCGGCGGAGTCGCCGGGTCCTTTGAATACCAAAGAGATCTTCTTCTTTGGTGAACTTACCTTTGAGACAAGCCTTGAATCCGAATGGTACTAAGTGCGAGTTCATCGGAGCAAACCGTGTGGAATCCCCTCGACACTTCCTTGAGTTCCCCCCCCCTCACAGGATCTTCTCCTCTCAAACTCCACCCTTTCCTCTCTCCCTTTCAAGCTCTCTCTTCAAGTTCCCCCACAAGAACGAAGCTACAATGGCTGCAAAGACACTTACAAGTGCCTTATCATAGCTTAAATAGAAGAGCTAAAAATGAGCTCATTAATGCAAGTTGCCGACATTACTGTCCAGGACGATAGGCATATCTTCCTAGCCGATTAGTTCAAATATGAGGAAAATAAGGCATGAAATGAAGCTGGACGTGTCTAATCATCTCGGATGAATCTTGCGATCGGCCCGACGAAATCACCAATTAATTGCTTTCCAAAATTGCCAGAGAAATTGGAAAAAATTTATCTGGATCGTCCTGGAGTTATTTTATAATCCAAGCCGATATCCCAAAAATAAGATTTCCTAAGTGATATGGCGTAATCTCTTTCTGAATTGAGCCTATCATCCGGCCGCATACAAAATTGTCCAGGACGATGTGTTTTGCATAATGACGGCTGCTTTAATAGGGATGCCCTAATTAGGGTTTCTGCTTTTGAATAGTCATCCGGCCGATATAATATCGTCCAGGAATGATTATCAAAAATAGTAAACTCTGGGAACAGTTGAGAACCTTACACGTTAAAAGCATCATGGAGCCACAACAAATACAATAGACTCAAGAAAGGAAAAAGTGGTACAAACTCTCAGACTAGTCTACCCAATCTTGAGTTGATTCTAAATTGCAGTCCGATCGTGGTGAACCTGAAATGTTTAGTAGAAAGTAGTCATAGAGAAAAAGAATGTTTGCTATCATCAAATCGTAAGCCATAGATCCGCAACAGTCGTTAACTTAGTGAACTTACCTAACTGGAGTACCAATCAAAAAGGGAGTTCCACTATTCATCCATGAATGGATCATTAAAGTGTACATCATTTTAGTGATATTGCTAAAGAAGGTTCAAAAATATTGGCTTTAGTATCTAGGTCTAAAGGAAGAGAGGTTTTTACCCTTAAACCTTTTTTTTTATTCTTTGAGAAAGTGGATTAGGATAATATTTTTCATACACTTCTTTAATCATTCCATAGTAGATAAACTTAAATCAATTTTTCTAGTGACTTTGACCCTGTCCTCAACCTATAGTTTTGCAACATGTGGCTTTTTATCAATTACATATGATTCCTCTTCCAGCCGAATTCAAAATAAATATGTATTGCATGTGTCTTTATTTGTAAATTTTGTTTTTCATTTTTTTACCACCTCTATTTTTATAATTCCTCAACCTCTTCCTCTAGATCGTTGAGCATTTGCCACCTCTTTGTGAGGAGGGAAATGAGACTAGCAAACATCATGTTAGAGATCAGAATGCTTGCTTTCTTCCTTTCTCTTTTTTATTTTTTTTTTTCATTATTTTCTTTAACTCTTTCTTCAACAGTTTGAGAATTTTTAGTAAAGATAGTCATGAATTAAAAATGTCTACAAGTCAACCTTTAATGTAGTGCTCTTCTCCTAACGAGAGTGTTTGATACACTATGAATGATGGAAGGTACCATTCTATATTCATGTGCCAAATGAGCATTAAATATGCTTTTGTAATTTATTATATTAAATTTGGCTTTGATTCTTTATTTTTCCTATTCTAATAGCAAAGGTGATTTAACCTAAGCTCTATCACCTAGTTCTTTGAACCCGTTTAACATCATTTTATCATAACTGAGTTTGCTAAGTATCCACTTTCAGGTATGTGAGACTTCTAAGAGTCATAATGTTATCAAATGCACCTAGATCAACAAGAACATAGACAATTTTATATATATATATATATATATATATAAATATATAACAGATGATTGTGATATGAAGTTCCTAGGAGAAGATCTTCATCTGAGAATATAACTTATGGGATTTCTTTGTAACTCAGTGTTCTTTTAGGCTGTGTTGATGCTAATTAAGCCATACAAATCTCTAGATCAGGTAAAGCTTTAATTAAAGTTCCCCTCATATTTATTTTTTGAAAGAATAAGAGCATCATAAATACTCAATTTTGCATGCACTTTTCTAAGATGTGCAAACACATTATAATCCACTTTAGGAATATTTGAATTAGGTGCATCTATATTAAGGTTAACTGGTGTTGATGTTTATGAATTATCAATCACTTACTTTACTTTGCTAGCAGTAGATGTTGATGGTGGTAACACCTTAGCACTGTGCAGATTTACTTAACTATCTCTTCTAAAGAAGGGAATGTTGGTTCTTTCAATTCTATATTTTCATTTATCTTTAATGATTCATCTTATGAATTATTAGAATCAGACATCTCAATTTCTATATAAATAGCATCATCCTGAATATCAAGGATAGGGGAATCACTATTAGAGAAATATTTAAGAGATTCTCTTAACTCATTTAAATTTATTTGAAGTCATATAGAGTTATTTATTTTTGCATCATTTATTTGAACATCTCCATATATAGACAAGATATACACTAAATCTTTCTTCATTGCTTTTTTAGTCCCTAGCGGGACAAAATATAAATTATATAGTGTAAGTGGTACAAGATCTTTTGCTTTGGCATTGGAAGACATTGTAACTTTTTTCTTTACACTGATACTTTTATTCTTGAGCTCTTCCTTCTGAAATGGTGAAGATTGACCAACTGATCTCTTCATAGGTTTTTCAAAAGGAGCTTTATTTTGGACATCCTTTTCAGAAGCTTCTAGATCAACCTGGAGGGGACTCTACACTCCTTGAGATACCTGAATAAATGAATGATAAATTTTATTTAGAACTTTCTTAAGAGACCAGTCTAAGGTTATATCCTAAACATCATCAAATTTTGGATTTAAAATTTATATGAAAGCTCACAAGTCAAGCATTTAGCAGATTCCTAACTAGAATTAGCTAAGTACTCCTTGGGTATCACAACAAATCCATCTTTGATACTCCTTTCAAGTTATTCCTTGAAAGTTATAAAAATCTTCTAACTTATGACTGATCATCCAGTGATATGGGCAATATTTAGGTTGCCCCACTTTGCCCACATCTTCCGACTTCTTAGGTTCAAGAAGTTTGAATTGTAAATTCTTTAGAAGATTCTTGAAGATCCTTCTAATAACCTCTCTTTTAAATGAACAAGCCTCCTTATAGATTCAAATATCTCCCTTTTCTTTCAGGAGTGAGATTAAAATAAGATTTGTATTGTGAATTAGGAGGTATGGACGAGTTGGATTTTCTGTAAACTTGCATTGGTTATTTACCCTTGTCGACTGCAGACACTAAACTAATTTTCTTTTCTAAAACCTTGTGAGGCTTTAGTTTTTTTATTTCTACTAGATATTTATCTTTTGATTAAGTAAATTAAGATATTTTCTGTTGAAGATTAAAGGCTTTACTCAATAACTTTTTAAAAGTTTTGATTGCTAACCCTTTCAATAAGAAAGCAATTGGACCATGAATATTCTTTAGAAGGATTTCTATAGTGTGTTATTCTTAGAGCTGAGGTTCACACTTCATGTTAATATTCCACTACCTTAGGATGTAGTTTACCAAACTTTCACCAAGTTTCTATTTCTCCACTACCAGATCCCATACTATAACATGATGACATACTCCAACAAACCTTTTAGTGGATATTTGTTCTAACTCTACAAATGTGTGCACTTACCCATTAGGTATTTCACATTCCACTCAAATACGATAATTGACAAGCTACTTATAAATTATCTAAATAGTAGAGTTTCATTGTCTCTTACATTTCAATACCTAGCCCTAAAATGTGCTAGATGTTGTTTCAAATTACCCATTCCATCAAAATTTTTTAATAATGGTGGAATAAATCCTTTAGGATAAGAAAATAAGTCATATTCTTTAGGGTTTGGTCTACCTTTCATAATAGACGAGGTAACCTTAGACTGTGCTAGAACTTCCTTTACTTGTTGCTCTATATTTGCTTTATATCTACTATTTGTATTGTCTCTCTCTTTGACTTCACTACTTCAATTTTATTTTTCTTTATTACCTCTTTAGATTTGTTGCAGTGTTGTACAGACTCATTTGGAGTAGAATCCATGTGATCTTTAGTAGGAGGAACTTTATTTTGCAGAGCAACCATAACCTCCATCAACTCTTTCATTTTCTTATCCATTCTAACTATTTATTCATCTTTCTAACTTAGCTAATCTAGAATATTGCTAGTTGGGGATATTTTCTTCATCATCATCTTCTTTCTCTATATTTTTTATATTTATTGAATTTACCTTTGTCATACTTTTATCTTATTGAGTAGATGATTGTGTATCTACCATGAATACACTCTCAGCCATTTCTTCATCTTTTGATTTTTTTTTTTTTGCATTTTCTACACCTTCTTGTTCATCTATCTACCAAACTCTCCTTCATATAATCCACATTTATTCTATGGAATTTTGTGCCATATTATGAGGATCCATGGGAGTGTATTCTTTGAAAGTTAATACTTCTTCAATGGCTTAGCCTTTCTTTACTCTTTCTTCTGCCATGTGCTATTTATGAGCTACTAGTGCAGTTGATGTAGCGAACATTTTAGGAAGCCATACTTTATTTCCATTTGATAACAACACTTGTTGTCTTGTCAATTTCAATCTCCTTCTATTAAAATGATAATATGAATCTCGACCTTGTAGTTGATGTTTATAAAATCTTAATTGATGATGAACATAAGATTGACATGACGTTCTAGCTGGGATGTTTTTAGACTAAATTATGTTACAAATCTGGACCCAAGTCTTGTGATTTGATGATAACAAATATTATTAAATTATCTACTATGTTATCTCCAGTTATTATTATTATTAAATATTTGTTCTTGTGAACTAACATTTTAGGTCCACCGTGCACATTGAAAAAGTGATAAACTCAAGATTGGATTAAGTGTTTTAGGGAGTATGTATTTCTACTTCTATTTATTTATATATTTCTTGAGTCAAAGTCATGTATTTAGTGGATGCTAAACTTGGTGATCGTGCACACATATACTCAAGGGAGTGAGATTATGACAAAATTAGATGTGTAATTTTTTTGAACTAATTATAATGTACGATATATATCATACCCTTCGATCAGATATTTAAAAAATCAATATAACTGGTAATTGGCATAATTAAAGTTATTTAAATTTATTATATTATACAATCAAGATTTTATAGATCATTAGATAAAATCAAGATCTCAATTACTAATCATAATTTAGGTAATATTTTGATATTCAAATTTTGTACTAATCATATCGTATGATTGTTATCATAATATATGATATGATCAAATCTTGTCTAAATTAATCTTATAATTAGGGAATTAGATTGGATTAATTATTCCAGTCATATCATATTGGATGATTGAACCAATCATACTGTAATACCCAAACTTTACATGGGATGATGTATATTTACCATAAATTATATAGGATTATAATCCAAGTTGTGGATGAACAGCTTAAATACTAGAACTGGTCATACAACCCCTTATTCTTTATACAATACTATTAGGGCTATTTTAACTAATCATAGTGTATAATTTGGGATTGTATTGTATGATTAGTGTGGACAGAATTGAATTATTAGGCTTTTTATAAGGCCTTGTATTTAAGCTTCCTTAATAGACTTGTTTCAAGTCATTGGATGTTGGATTTTTTTAGAGAGAGATTTAAGAAGATATCTATAGAGCATTTAGAAAGAGAAGGAGAGTTTGTGTATGAGGGAGAAGTATGAGGGATTTTCTTATAGTTTCTTCGACAAAGCTTCTACCTTGTTTCCTCTAAGTGTCTTGTTGGGTTTTTTTGGTGGCTCTGGGAAGAAGATCATCAACCCGAAGACTGTTGAGGTTCTTTACCTTCACCAAGAGGATCAAAAAGGAGTATGAGATTCTCTTCCTTTTCCAGCAGGGTGAAAAAGAGGTGAAGGTTCTCTGCCTTCACCGAGAGGGTAAAAAGGAGGTCAAGGTTCTCTGCTGCACTGTGTTAGTGAAAAGATTATAAGGGCCTCTCCACCTAGGTGTGGGGGCAAAAGGAGAGTCACTAAAATTTTAGTGCAACAGTGAAAGAGGAGGAATATGGGGAGTGGACATAGGTTACTATTTGATCGACCCGCTATAAAATTCTAGTGTGTTCTTTCTGAATTGTATTTTTCTACAATTTACACTTCTGCACTTTGATTATTTAAAAATTGCATAGTAGAAAATTATTTTTTTAATGATCTAATGATTTGAGCTACTCATTATCCCCATTAATAAAAAATTTTGTTTCATAATTTATCTTCCACATTGGGGAATAATATTGTTTACTTTTTAAGTTATTAAAAATCCAAAAAATATAATTTTGTGTTTAAAGTAAGTTTTTTTAAGCAACCATTTCACACACACCCCCCCCCCCCCCCCCATTCTTAGTGTGCCTAGGGATAGTTCACTGAGGCTTAATATCCTATATTGAACTTTCAAATTGAAGATTGAGGGGAAATAAGATTATACCCCCAATAGACTAATGCTCCATAAACCAAAGATTTGATAGAGTTGATTGACCCTGCTCATTCACTAGAATTATTCAATTATTAATATATGAAAACCTTTTAGATTCTTATTGATGACTTACAAAAATAATTGGTATACTAAGACCCACTTCTCTGAACTTTACCCTTCTCTTGATAGGGGGAGACAACTCTCATTCTCTCTTGGAGTGTGTTTGCACTTCGGTAGATAAAACATCATTCACACTTCTCAATAATCTAGGCTTTGACTGCCCATAACCAACAATGAAGTTATGAATTAATTAATTCATCAGAGACTTGAGCTTTCTTTTCCTCTCAGATAGAGCAGGCAGAATAGGATTATGATGAAAAGGAACTGGTGAAGAATTTACGATTTGCACAGGACTCTCTTCTCAAACCTTAACAGAGAACATATAAAAGTGATTTAGACTCTTTACAAGGGATATATACAGAACTTTAATTTCTTAGACTGTAATCTTAGTTGACTTAAGCTTAGCTATTTCAACTGTAACATTCAATATATTATTCTCTTCCTTCATTTTGGCTTTCTCAGCCCTTCTCCTCAGACCATGTGAAAGTAAGATGGGAGAATACCTACGGTTTAGCAATTGCAGGGGTAACTATAGTTCCACCATCTAATACATCCTTAATAGGGGAAATAGGAATAGATTCAATATTGACCACCTCAGATTATGGCCCAATAAAGGTGAATTAAATATTACTCATTGAACCAAACTGGATTATTGTTTCTTCAGCATATGGGACACTCATTTTTTGCGTTATCAGAGAAAGAGAACATCAAATTTTCAGACAAGGGTTCTATAATTGACCAGAATTATATATTAATCTTCAGAGTCCACATACCTATAAACAAGATAAATATATAAAGAATATATTAAGCAAAGTTTTCTAAATCCGCATAACATGATTAAGCTAAGACTGGTAAAAAATATGACTTTTTGCTACTCACTAACTTTAGATTTGGACCTAATCTATTCAAACATAGACTAGAGAAGTGATTGAGATTGAAACTTTGAATTAGAGAAAAAACTACTAAAATTTAGTTTGAATTTATGTTTTAAAAAGTATTAAACAAGAACACTTGTCTAAAGACTCTCAACTATTGATATTGAAAAAAGACATGAATTTGATTTAGATATAAATTAGATAAAGACATCAATGAAAGGAGTTTTAGAGAAAAAAAAAAAAGAGAAATAAATTTGTAATTTATAATCTAAAGCTTAAATCTAAACTGAATTTAATAGCCCAAATAATTAAGTAAATTTGCATGTGTTTTAAAAAAAATTTCCTTCACTAAAGATGGAGAGAAAAGTCTATCATTAGTGGAGTCGCTAGAAAAATCTGTGGACAAATTTAATTTAACATCTAAATATTGTACATGATTTTCTTTAAATTTATATTTAAGTCTCTTTAATCAAATATGCATAGATTTGCATTATACCATCCCTAAGGATAGACTAATGTGCCACTATTGATTTGAGAAGAGAAACTTTCCATTCATGATCGAACACTACATAGGGAATATTCAATTAACCTTGAAGAATAATAGAAATATTCGCCTATCATTTCAATTATAAAATTAATCCATTGTTTAAATCTTAGGTCTGCGTTCTACAAATCTATCCCATACATTAAAAAGAAACTAAGATAAGGTTTATTTTATTATGGATTGTAGACTCCGTATAAGGGAAAGCCCCTATAATTAATTATATCTCTTAAGAGATTCTCGATTAAAGTGAAGACTAAAGATTTTCAAAGGCATATGGATTCAAATAAATATTTGAGCTAGCAATATTTAATGTATAAGCTTTATATTATAAATTTTCTAGCTATCCCCAAAATTTATATTTTTTAGATTTTAAATTTTAAAAGAGTTGAATTTGAATGTGCAAAAGACTGAAGTGGTATTTATAGTCTAGACTTAAACTTGTTAGGAGTGAGTTGCCAGCTGAAATCCTAATGCACAATCAATTTCCCTAGATATCATGCATAATAGGTTGAGCTCTATCCTAAGAAGTCAAAGAATGAAACAACTCTCAAAATCATGACTTAAGATGAGTTATTTTAACTTTTAAGTTTAATGATAATAGCAAGAAGGCTCACTAAGAACTCCAAATTTTATTTTATTTAATTTACCTAACTAAATTTTTTAACTCCCAAAATTTCATAAAAATTTTGGCAGCATAACGCCTAACCAAAGGAAAAGCGTAGCATTCCCCGAACGTAATTGGAAACTCGGTATCTTGACCATGAGATGCATACACCTAGGCTTTACTCACGTAGCATAAACTTAAGATGCATGCATGTATGTATGATTGGGTAAAGGTGTTGTGTTTATGGTATCCAATATTATATTATCCTAGAACTAGTAGTATATATGTTCCTATAAAGTCTAAAGCATATGAATCGAATCAAACCTAAGAAAACTTCCACTCTAATTTTAATGCTAGCTAACAGCCATATAATGCAATGCATGATGCAATATAAGAAATGAAAAGAATTAAATAAAAAAAGGAATTCATTTTTTTATTGACTATTTACAACATACTTAGACTCTACAGGAAAGAAAAGTGGTCAGGCTCTACCATAATAAACCAAGATTTTTAGGCGTATCATATATATAGATTCAAATATACTTTATTAAGGTCTTCAAGATCCAAGTCTTCTTTGAAAATTTAAAAGAGAGTATCCTCTAAAGTAGAGGATATCATCTTTTAGAGACTCATTTGTATATGTTTAAGCAGGTATATTTAAATCTTTTACATCTTAAGATGTTATACACCTTGATCTATATATATTATATATTTACAATTACTCAAATATATACATCATTCATAAGTACATTCTACTTTAACTCTTATAGGAATTTAAGGGCAATATAAAATAAAATAAAAGTGCAATGCAGTTGTGTAATAACCAGATGATTATAATGCAGTCCTTAAAGAGCCTAAGTGCACTAACAAAAATTTAAAATATATGACATCTAGATAATTGAAAATAAATAAACATACACAAGATACTCTCCAAGCAAAGAACTTTACAAGTAAATCAAATAATCAGCCTAGCCTAGGCTAGAGTAAGTTGTCTTAGCAAACCATCTGATTTTGTGGAGAAAAGCTATCTTGCTTGGATGGTTCCTATGTTTTATTATTTTAAAATTATTTATAAATAATTTATTAGTTCAAGGTATTTAAAGGGTGGTTTGAATTTAAGTTTTAATTATTTAAATATTTTAAATTCCTTTTAAAGATGTTTTGATTGTTAAAGTTTACATTTAGATGTTAAAGAAAATAACATTCAATAACTTCTAAGAGGAGAAGCTATTAATCAGCAAGTCCTAGGCTCATACTTATAATTCTACCAATCATCCAAGATAGGGGTAGATGGATTCATTTTAAATAAATAATTTAATCCTTAAAGCTTTTCAATTCAATACACTATTGCCTTCTTAAAAGGAATAAATCACAAGAGTTAAGAAGCTATAATCTCTAAATATTTTATTAATAATTTTTATTTGAATTGAAGTTTTTCTTCATTGAATTATTTTAGTTTATATTTTTTTTTCAAATTTATTAGCGTCGTTGTCACAATGAGCATGAGGACCCAAGGCCTCCTTATAATACATAGCCCTGTACTCAAGGTAGTTCAGCCTAAAAACTTCATTGATAAGAATATTGGTATTTAATTTAATTTTATTTACTAATTAAATTTCATTGAATTGATGATTTACTAAAATTTTAATAATTTATTAATTTTACATATTTTAATGCATTAAATGCATGGTCCATTTTTTTAACTTTTTAATTTACATTGGTTTATGAAATTTTAATATTTTTATAAATATTAGACCTAGAATTGAGTCCATTGCCTTTGCTTTTACTCAACTTGGGTATTTCTAAAATTAGTAATAATTTTTACAAGTTTTGTGCATTTTATGAACTAAGTTTGACCAAATTATTTAATTTTTTTATTTATAATTAATTTTAAAGTTTTATATTTTTGATAAATATTATACCCCGAGATAAATCCAATACTATTGGGTTTGATCAATTTGGACTTTTTTTGAATTAGTTATGAATTTTACAAGTTTGATGATTTAATGGATTTATTTAACCCTTTAATTAGGGGTATTTTCTTATTTTTTATCAAATCAACTCCAAACCTATAGAAATTTTCTCCAAATGTCAGAAATAACCTCTGAACATAATTTCAAGTGTTTGAAATTATTTTGATAAAATTTCTATATTTTGAAATATTTATTTTAATTAATAATTAAATTTCTTGATTTCTAAAATTTATTTTAATTTTGGATGAATCTGGTGGGGATTTTAATATTTTGTCTATTATAGTTATATATCTACACAATTTTGTATATTATTCATAATTTTTAAATTTAAAATGAATTTATTATGAATTTTTAAAGATCCTAGGTCGATTATGTACATGAACCTTGGGTTTACTAAATGACATACCAAATGACCTCCAAATGCAATAAAATTTGAAACATAGGTACATAAATAAATTTTATTCCAATCCACTAAATTTGGGCTCATCAAACTTCTCCTAGATTGATATCTCAATCACCAAACCTAAGGGTATCTATAGCTTTGGTGATTTGTTTTAGTAGCTAGACTCACTGGACTTGGATAAAATCAATGGCTAACTAACCCTTGCCCAAATATAATCACACCACAGAAAAATAAACATCTAATTCTAAGTTTGAGAAGAGTGTTAATTTTTAAATTTATGGGTCCAAAATGGACTCATACACTTGAAAATTAAACTCATATAAATTCTGGTCAAATCAAGACCCAAAAAAAACTAGGGTTAGTCAAGGATACCTCCTAATACAAACCATCCAAATTTGAGGTCAATTTGACTAATGGATCTTGAGAAATACAAGCAAATTGGAAACTAATCTTCTATATTTTTTTTCAATATTTACTAGGTAAAATTGATTAAAATTATTTTTTAAACTAAAGTAGAGCTTACTAGTATTCCAACAAGCCCAACAAAACTTAATTTGTACATAAAATCAATTTTCTATGAAATTTTGATATTTAAGAGCATTTAAAGCATTTTTAATTCTTTTTTATGATTAGAATGATGGCACCCTTATAACCAATAATTTGCAATCATTGAGGATGTGGTACCATGTTGTCATAGCTTGGGACATGCATTAACTGCCACGGGATTCACTAATATACACTAGCTATTTAATCTGGTGGTTGTATCAAATAATACGAGATGCGACAGCTCATATGAATCCACTCCGCCAATGAATCAAACTGTACATGCAATTTATTAATTTGTTGAATGAGTAACGTATTTCGATGTAATAGGAACATCCATCATGTGTGTATAGCTATCAGACGATTCTTCTCTGATCATATCTTTTTAGTTCAAAATGAACTAAATTGAATACCCATAACTTTTGATCAAACTGTTCAAATTTGAAGAAATTTGAAGCATATGATCTAGATACCTTCAATACTTGGAGTTTGGAGGCTCCATATATTGGGATTTTGGAGAAATTTGATTTTGTTCATAAAAATTCAAATCAAGATAACTCTCTAACATGTGATTTAATTTTCTTGATCTTGGATTTGTTGGAAAACTTGTGAGACGCTCTATAACTTCCTTCAAGACTCCAGAAGCTGATGATGGCTGTATTAAGAGAAGGATTTTAATTATCCTTTCTCTCTCTTACTTGATTGGGGTTTTCTTTGAAAGTCCTTGGAGGGTTATAAGACCTCAATGAACTAGCCCTAAGGTATACTAATACAAAAGTAATATTATAACTTGATGTGGAAGCTAGTGCACTTATAAAAAGTTACAATGATGGTGACGACAATATAATCAATACAATATATTATCAATCACAAATTTTCAACCAAATAGTTATAATAGAAAATAAAATGCAAAAAATAAACAACAGAAAATAAAATCAGAAAGAATATACCAGATTTATAGTGGTTCGGTCAAATTATGACCTACATTCACTCCCTAGAGTCACCCACTCTAGGTATTACACTATCACTATAGTGTCTCTCCTTTAACCCCCACAACTAAGTGGAAAAGTTCTTATAAACTCTCTTCCACCAACCATATGTGGCAAAGGACCAAACTCCTTTCATAGGCAGAGAACCTTGACTCCATTTCACCCTCTTAGTGAGGCTGAAAACTTGGACTCCTTTTCACCCTCATGGTGAGGCAGAGAACCTTGAATCACTTTCACCTTTCCTGGTACAATAGAGTTGCCAGGTTCTTTGACACCAAAGAGATCTTCTTCTTTTCAAAACTTCCCTTAAGACAAACTTTGAATTTGATTGTACTAAGATGCAAGCTTGCTGGTGCAATCATGTGAAACACAATCCACACTCCCTTGAACTCCACAAGGATCTTCTCCATCTCAAACTTCACCCTTTCCTCTCTCCCTTTCAATACTCTCTCTTCAAGTTTTCTCCAGAATAATAAAGACTCAATGCATGTGAAAACTCTTACAAAGTCTTTGGGGAAAGCCTAAATAGAGGGCTTCAAAAACCCTAAAAAAATAATCTCAACTTTCAAAGATCGTATAGTACGATGACATTATCATTTAGTATAATTTGTAGAATTTGACCTATTAGTATTGTACGATCATTAGTATGAATGATCGATTGTATAGTATGATTAGTTTAACTAAAATGCAGTTCATCCAGGATAAATAATGGGATGACCAAATTGTCTCTATTGATCATACGGTGTGATCCAATTTGTATAGTATAAATGAAATATTAAAATTAAATAGATTCAATTGACTAATTACAATATTAAATTAGTTTATATTTTAAGCATCATATAGTATGATTAGGTTCATACAATATGATTAGAATAACTTTTCAAATTCAAAATTTTACATAATTTAATGGATGGCAGGCTTTCTAAATATAATAGATCATCTAATAACAATGTGGTGTTTGTACTGTGAGATTAGTTATATTTAAAAAAAAATGTTTCCCAACAAAAATAAAATATTTTAATTAATTTTTGTAACACCATAACATACAATATGATCTACAGAAAAATTTAAATATTTAGAATCATTTTTGCTCCCCTTGTGTGGGTATGCACGATCACTAAGCTAACATACATCATTACATGAATTGACTCAAGAAATTAAAAATAAATAATTAAAAATTACATACTCATTTAATAAAACTTATTCTACCCAATCTTGATCCCCGGATCTTTAAAGAATGGTATATGGTGTACCTAAAATGTAAGTCAACACATAAATAAATATGCTTTATAAATACCAGGAGAAAAAAAGAGGCAATCAATAATATTTGTTATCATCAAAATTATAAACTTGAATGCCCAAGTTGTAACATTCTTGAACTAGAGAATGACTAGAGAGGCTATGGGAGAGCTTTGGAGGTTGTTAGGGAGTTATGGAATCAATTTGATACCCTTAGTACTTTAGAATAAAGTAATTTATAGGAGAGAGAAAATAATCTTACACATTCATTTAGCCACATGCATGCCATATTATTGATCCAAGGCACCTTGGGATTGACCAATAGGAGCTAATGGATCATTATGGAAATATTTAGCTCATTAGTCCAAGTGGTGAGGGAGTTATACTTGAACTAATCTTAGGCAAGAAAGAATAGGTTCAATGGACAAGTTCTTGCCACCTAAGCTTAGGCCAGCTACCATTTTAGTTATGGAATGAATAATAGGAGTGAAGGAGAGGTTCTGGAGAATTTGATTCCACATGATTGTCTCTTGAGGGAGTTAAGCTTGAGCCAATCATTAGAGAGAGGTTATTTTAGTAGTTTCTTGCCACGTACATTAGTAGCCCATGTGGAATAAGTAACCTATAGAGAGAATGTTCTAGAGTGTATGCAAGCCATTAGTTGGGTTTAGACAGGGTTAGATTAATAATTGGCCCTAGGAAATTGGTTTTAGATGGTTTGGTTCAACCTAAATGGTTGAGTCAGATCAAACTATGGGTTGTGTCTCATGGGTAGTGGTATGGGTTATAATATTAGAAGGTTTTATAGCCTTTGAAAATATTTTTAGTTTGTGGGACTAGGAGCCTTGGAATGTTTTCAAATTTATATAGTGGACTCTAGGGACATTCCTAGTAAAGATGCAACTAACAGATCATGAATTCAAGATCAATAGGTTATGTTTTAAAGTGATTAAAATTTCTTCGAACATAAGTTATGGACCAAGGTGTTTTTGGGTTGGCTTTGAACACTGAATTCTGTAGTTTTTATTTGATGAATGAGTTTAATAACTAGATTGAATATATATTTGATTTAGATAATGACTTGAAAGGATTTAAGTTTTGAAATGATCATATTATTGACAATCATAGATGACCATCAATGACTGAACAAATGCTCATGATTATCATTGGAGATAATTAACTAATGGATTTAGGGCTTAATTTTGATTTAGATTTTTAATTGATTAATAAAGATAATTGATTGAAGGAAAATTTATTTTTATAATGATCAAATCACTAAAAATTATTTGGTAATTATCATATGATAGATTAAATGATAACATGAAAGCAAGGGTGATTATCAAGTGATGATTTTGAAGTTAATGATTTGATCACTATATAGAGCATAATGATGGGATGAATTTAAAGCTTAAAGTGTGGTTTAATGGCTGATGCCTAAAGATTAATTTTTTATTTAAATAATTGACCTAATCCAAAAATGAGGTCAATAACATCATTTGATGAGTTCTATATGATCATCAGCTACTTCAAAAATAATACCTCTATCCGATGACAAGCCACTCAATGTAAGGGGAATCTTTCCTTAGGACATCATGTAACCTATGTATTAAATCAGAATGGTCAACTTCTATATCCTAGCACAATAGATTTATTTCCTATCTTTTTCATATATAAATTATTTTATATTATTTTTCATTGATACTAAGGAGATGAGCCAAAAAATAAGCCAGAATTTGATGAGGAAGGGAGAGACCTTCTTGCTCTGCCACTAGCTCTAGCACCAGCTCTTGCATCTTAGTTTGACCTCTACACCCCTATGGTAGATGGCTTTGACAACCTGGATGCGAGATTTACTACACATATTCAGAATTGAAATCAACACTAGTTGTAGATTCAACAGCAACATGAGGATGATAGGGAGTGGTTTAGAAAGTAGTTTACTACTCTTCACCAGTACTTCTAGTCACCTCTACCACCAGCTGATCAGGGGTCCTCTTACTTCTAATATGTGTGTTTTGTTGTAGTTTATGGGTTCTCTTTTTGTTTGCTTCTCTTTGTACTTGTTTTCTTTGGTTGTCTCTCTTTTTGGTTATGTCAAAAGGGGAGTAGGTGTTTGGTTATACTTATTAATATTTTTCTTAGCTTTGCTTATCTTGTTTGTACTTACTATTATTTGCTTTATTATTTTTGCATTGAAAAATAAATAATAAAAAAAATTTAAAATTAAAAAATTAAAAAAATATTTTTCTTTAATTTTAAAAATATTTCACTTTTTGAGAAAGAGATTAAGAGAAAATACAACTAACTTGAAAATTTTAACAAATAATATTTGCCAACATAAAAATGGGGAAGATTGTTGTAATTTGGGATCCGAGCTTGTGATTTTAATGATAATAAATATGATTTATTCTCTTTAATTCTCCTTGCATCTATTTTTCATATCTACTTAAATATGCACTAACAGTTCAGGAAATTAGTACACCATACAATAATGATTGAGGCTCAAGACTGGGTAGAATATGATGAAGTTTATAATAGTATGTAATTTCCATTTTTTTATATTTCTTGAGTTAAAGTCATGTAAGGGTTTTAAAGTTTATATAATATGATCCAGATCATAGTGTGCAACTTGTTATTCAAAAAATTAATTAAATTCATTAATTAAGTAATTAATATTTTTTGAACTAATCATATTGTACGAACTAGATCATACAAGATGATTAGTTTAAATAGGAAACCCTCGCTATCAATCATATTTAGGTAGGTATTTAAATTTTTAAATTTTGAATATATCATACTTTATGAACACTTTAATATTATATGATATTTAAAATATTACCTAAATTAATCCCCATGATTAGTCATCAAATCAAGGTTTAATTAATATGACATACTGTATAATATGATGTTGATCATACTAAAGGATTGGTAGAGATGAAATTTTGTTATCCTAGGGATATTCCTTGATGAAAGCTTGATTTCTTAATTAATCATACAAAATGATTTAAATCATACTAGAGGACTCATGAGACAATTTTCAATCATCTGAGAGTTTGTCCTGTATAATCTTAAGAAGAATGAACTAATCATTCCATATGATCCAATGATCATACTCTATAATGGATATGCAAAGTTTGAATATATCTTACTGAGACTATTTAGTTGTACTTGAAGAACATGGGATTTGAAATTATTCATATTATGATCCCTGATTATATAGTACAAACAGAAATGACTAGCTTGAAAATTTAAGGTTTTTAGCCTTATTTTAAATATCATCCCTAATTCATATTAGGGATTATTTTTCCACTTCTTTTAGGGAGAGCTTCTGTAGGAATGGTTTAAAAAGGGAGAATTTTTTGGGGAGAGAGAGAGAGAGGCACAGTCTTGAGGGAGAAGATTCTTATGGGACAAGAGAGTGTGTGAGAGGGTTTTATATACATGGTTGCTTGGTGATCATGTACCTTCTTCTTCCTTGGTCAATCTCTTTGCATGAGGGAAACTCTTTTAAGTTTTTTTATTTTTGGAAAGGAGTCGACCGCTCAGGCACACTGAGGTGGTGAAAAGGATTTATCTACTCCGCCGCACTGAGGAGGTGAAAGGGATTCAGCTACTCTACCACACCATGAATGTTAAAGGGATTCAGCTACTCCATCGCATCAAAGAGGTGATAGTGATTTGCATGCGTTTACCGCCTTACTATAGGAGAAAATGAGAGTCACTAGTGTTAGTGCAATACTCAGAGTGGAGGACTCCAGGGATTGGACATAGGTTAAAGTTGACCAAACCACTATAAAATTCTAGTGTATTTATTCATGTTACCTTTTTTGCATTTTTGTTCTTGCATTTCACTTATTGTATATATGTGATATGTGAGTTCTTTGTTTTGCTAAAAATAAATATTTTATTTTCTACTAAAAAAATTTAGAAATTAAAAACAAAAAAAAAAAAAAATTTCCTTCTTTGCAAGTATTGTTTAAAGTGAAAACAAACTTATTGTTTAGATTTGTGTTGTCAAATTATTCACTAAATTATGCACTTTTTAAAAGGATAAATTTTAAAGGAAAATTTTAAACATCAATTCACCCCTACTTTTTGTGTGCATTTGTAGTTCAAATTTGTCTAACAACCCAAATTTAAACTTTTAGTATTTGGGTGTTCAGGGTAAACAACACTCACCTTAGGATGATGGAGTTGATTGTTGCTTGAGCAAATGGAACATGCTTAACCTTTACATGAAGTGGAAGGAGAGGGTGGTTTTATCTTGGCTAAGTCAATTGATTCAAGCCCTTTCTATGCTCAAGTTTAGGCAATTTTGTCATTATTAGAATAATTATATGAGACAATCATTTCCCATTATAAATTTGCATCATTAAAACTAGTTTGATCTCTAAAATAGTTTTTGAAAACAAAATCTTTAGTCAATTAACTCATTTTGAGTAACTTTAAGATAACTATTTTGCATCAAATTTCTTGTAAAATCATATTAGAATTATATCTTAAAAATAACAATACAAAAAAACAATATAGACCCATATACACCCAACTATATAATGTTATATAAAAATTATTTATAATATTTTATTGCAAATTTACACATGGAAATTTACACGCATCCCATAAAATTTTTCTATATTTTAATATTTAATATCTCATAATATTAAAATGCTCTTAACTCTCATATTTTTAAATCACATAAAATAATATCACTACTATGAATTTATTTAAATAAAAATATATTTTTGTTTTGATTTAGACATTAAAATATTATATAAAAAAATTAAATATTACGTATATAAATATTTAAAAAATTTTGGCATGTATTTAAATGAGAAATTTGAATTAATATTCCCCATAATGTCCAAAATGGGAGAAATATGTCCATTGTTTCTTTTCTTTAGGAAAAATGCTCAGAACTTTTATTATGATGAAAATACCATTGGCTGTTCTTATATCATTGTATATAAGGGAGGATGTTATGCCCTTTTCACATTGACCTTCTTCATTTTCTATCATTGTTATTATATCTTTGTTTGAGTTTCTTTTCTTAGGAAGGATCATGCGAATAAAGTTATGGATTTCTTTATATTTAGGTGACTTAAGCATACATAAGTATTATTATTTTTTAGTTTCCACCATGTTATGTAAATTATATTGCATACATGGGTATTATAATTTTTGAGTTTCTATTGTACTATTGTAAATTATATTATTTTAATGGAGATGTAACATAGAATTAGATGGTGCATCAAAGAGGGTGTTTCAATACTTGCTAAAATATTTGCATTAATTATATAAAATTGTTTGATCCAATTTTATATGTGGTATATATATGACCTTACTAGTAGCCCGACTCTATGAGCGGTTGATTTGAAATATGTAAGAGAATGGAGAGAGGAAAGAGTGTTGGGAGGAGGGGAAATTTGTAGAATGCCTAAAAAAATTATCGATCTCAATATATCATATAAACCATTAGAATCAGTCCAAAAGTTCCAAATTGCTTGTCATCGCCCTTTATTTATAAGGTTATAAGGAATATTAGAAATGCTACATAAAAAAATAAAAAACACAGTGTTATGCATAATATTTGTACAACACTACGCAAACTATTCTTGACCTTTGTCGCTTCCAAGTTAGTTAAAGAAGGAAAATATTATAATTGCCCTAGTTTTGAATAATATGAATTTCCAATTTTTTCTAGAAATTTGCTTGTTGGAACGCTGCGACATTGTGCTTTTGCACACAATTGTTCTAAGAAGAGATAGAGAGTGGTGTCTTGGCGCTATATTTCTCTATTCTACAGTAACTCAGGAATCACATGCAGCATAGCAGCACTGGGTCACTTAGGTGTTATGGCACCATACACTAAAATGGGTTTTTGTATATATTAAATAGCCATTTCCACCATTCTCCCCCTCACTCACTCGGCTTTCTATGGAAAGAAAAATAAAAAAAAAAAGTAGAATGGAGAGGGAAAGAGAGATTTAGATATATGCATTTGGACCATTTTCATCCACTGCCCTAGTTAAGAAAAATCTTCAAATTATTGTAAGTTACCAAAATCTTATTTTAATTTTCAAAAGTTTTGTGTTTACGGATTTAAATCCTCCCAAAAGTAATAGAAATATATTTTATATTAATTTATTTCAATTTTTGTGTATGATAAATATAATTTTTATAGACATTTTGATTGTAATTTTATGAAATTTCACCAGTTAAATTGAATGTTATGATTTTATGAAGATTGATGAATATTTTGCATTTTATAAATTTCATGATTTATACAATACTATAGACTTGTTACTATATTTTATAAGAAAATAATATTATTAATATAAGATGAATATTAAATTTGCATGTAAGCAAGGAAGGCTAATTATTAATATTATAATTAATGTGGGATGGCTATTTAAAATGACCATACCTTATACAAGAGGGTGGGTTAATGGGTTTTCTTTTAAAGATGATCTGTGGTGTTATTCCTACTGTAGCTTATAATTTATGATTGATTATGATGATGGGAAGAGAGTAAAGACCCTTTATAAATCATTGAAAGCTACTTATAATGATAATCAACTTAATGAATAAATGATAAGATTGATGGATGACAAATGAAAAGATGAAAACACCACATTAAAGCTGGATGTCCTGCCTTATTGAATTATATGATATGGATGTATACATTGATAGCATACAAAATAATAGATAAATAATTGATGGTTAAGAATAGATGAAAGGGATAATAGGTTCTTGTTCCTTATTTTTTTTTCAAGAAGCAAGCATATATTAATAAAGCAAAAATAAAGATACAACTAAATAGTAGATTCCTCCTTCAAAATGTTAAAGAATGAAGAAGGAACCTTATTCAAAGTGAACTCATCCCAACTAAAGCTACTAATAAGAGCATAGTTAGCACACAAGTTTGCTAACTTATTACTTTCTCTACTAATACAATTGAAAATAGCAAAATTAAAATCTTTAAGAAAGTCAAGGTCTTCTTCTATGTATTTACCTTTTTCCAAATCAATATCCCAATGAATACAAGTTTTACCAAAAGCAAATAAAAATCTTCCTTTACAGTCTCTGAATACTCCAGCAATGCCTGCTTTATAAGAAGGTAGAAGAGATGCATCTTGTTCCTTATTTATGCATGTATATAAACACTTGTATGTTCATGATTCATCTTACAAATAAAAGGATAATATTAAATGATTACATTAGTGATTTCATATGTATGGATTATTTTATTATTATGATAATTACTTTCTTGCACATGCTATTGATTTATGAATTTTATCTTAATAATTCTTGCTTTTCATTATTGATCATATAGATTCATAGTATTAATGATTGATCATTGATATATTATTGAAAGTTATTGATTGTATTGATTGAGATGAGCATGTCTATTGATTTCTAAAATGTTGTATTAGAAGCTTTAGTGAGTTTTATGTTTCTATTGGGATTTGTAAGCTCATTATGTAGTTTCCATGATTTCAGGTCAAGGAAGGACTAGGTCTCTCTAGAGTGAGGTTGATTGGAATTTCCATATTATTCTTTTGATATTTTAAAATTCACATATATTCTTTTGTAGTTAGGGTCTTGTGATAGATTATTGATTGTTATGATCTTCTAACTTTTGTAAATGAGAATTTGATGATAGAATACAACAAAGATTTGGATATATGTGATGTTTAATTTCTTTTATTGGATGTATTTATTTATATTGATGGTTTTATAGAAGATTTGGTAGATAATTTAAAGATAAAAAATATAATTCTTCCAATTTAGGTCTTGGGGTGTCAAAAAGATCTCAAAAAACTTAGAAATATGTCTCTGAGTGAGCTTAGTGATGTTAAGTGAGTACATGAAAGTTTGATAGTGCTTAGTTGGTAAGTATAATTGGGTGATTATGTGGGTAAGTGCTGAGATGTAATATATGTGGCTATAAAACCTGGTAAGATCCTCTTTCATACCTTCGTAAGACCTAATTAGTAATAAAAAAAAGTTTAGAATAAATGAGGAAAATTTAAATTTATATAGCCTTTATATATATATACAATCAATATAAGCAAAAAATGGCATCCAACTACTAATGATATTTTTCCTGTATCTAGTCTTGTTGACCAATCCTATAGGAATCAGTCTCAATCATATTAATCTTATTTCCAAGAATCAATTATGTCATAAGTAGCTTTCATATTAGAAGTCATCACTTAATGCCCATCAATTTATTATATTATATCAATATGTCTCCTTAAGTGTCCCTTTTCATATCATTTAGGATTACATCATAAATTTTATTTTAAAGGAATGTCTGTCGCTCAACAAACCTTAATTGTTCTTTCCTCTATACTCTCTTTTCATCTCAAACTCGATTTTTCTCTTTGGCATAATGAAAAAAAAAATGTAAAAGGGAAATAAGGATTAAGGAAGTGGTTTTAGATTTTTATACTAAAATAATATAAGGGTATAAAAGTAATCATGTCATTTGTTCAATATGTTTATCATAAAATTTATATAAATTATTTATATCTTCAAATTTCTATGGATCCAAAAATTATAAAAAATATGCCTAAAATATCCCAGCATATCTAGAAGACTAATGAAATCAGTTTGTAAAATGGACACCTAACATTCTAAAAAACCCCATTTGTATCGATATATGTCAATTTCTTAAGGAACTATAATTTACTAAAAAACTTCTTATTTTTATATCTACATTGTACATAAAATTAGAAAAAAAATTATTATAATTATAATATAATAATATCTATGTTATATAAAAGATGATTTATAAATTAAACTTATAATGACTTCTGAAATATTATTTGATTGTTGTAGGTCAAAATACGCCTTATAAAAATTAAAGGGTTATTACAAGCCATCACTTTCTACCTATAGGCATATCATATTTATACTAGTCAATCTCCTTATACCTCCCTTTTTATATTCTTTAGGATTCCACCATAAATCTTATTTAAAGGAAAATTCATCAGCCTACTCTTTTATACAGGATAATATGTCTCCAGTTAACTTGAATAAATCAATCATTGCTAGCCATCCTTTCTTACTTTAATAATCATGTATATTATAATAGAAAATATCATGTACACATCGAGTGTAATTATTATTATACTCATTAGTATACATATATTATGCCAAAATGCATGTTAGACTAGATGCATATTGTGTATTTCATGTCAATATTTAGTATACTAACTCTTGATTATTTTGTACTTAGTATTACTCTACTCATTTCTAATAAAAATGATATATATGCAAAATTAATTGGTGAAAATTTATTATAAACCTATGAAAAAATTCATGATGATAATATGTATCATACTTTAAAAGTTATACAGTGAATGTTCTCTAGAATGAGATATTACATTTTTATTAAATTTAGAAGAAAACATAGATAAAAACTTAAAATCATTAATAACAAAAGTAATGTTAAAATTACACACCATAATAAGAGTATGTTTCATAATTGGGGCGATATAAAATGACAGCTCAAACTCCATTTTGTCTCTCATCTATCCTCTCTCTCTCTCTCTCTCTCTCTTCTATCTTCTCTCTCTCGTTCATCTCTCTCTCTCTCTCTCTATCTCTCTCTCTTCTTCCTCTCTCTCTTTCTCTATCTCTCTCCCACACATTTTCTTCTTTCCTTTCCTTCATTGAAGTAAGTTGGGATTGTGGGAATACTTTGATATAAATGGAATTTTATTTAGGAAATCATTTCACTGATATAGCACTACAGCACTAAAAACCTAAGTGCAAACCCTTATAACTTGAGAGTTTGGCTCTACAACGCTTCACAAATATAACACTACAATGCTCTCGGCCAAACTTTTAAATTTATAAAAATTTCAATGAAATTAATTATTTAAGCTATTACATTTGATATGATTATGTGAATGGATTGGTTGAGTAAATATAGAGCTTAGATTCATTATAGCAAGAGGAGGGTAATTTTGTGTGATAAAATGGAAGCATTTCATTTTCAAGGGGCTAGAAGTATTTTATTTTCTATGATAATTGTTTTCCAAGTTGACAAGTTTTGGAGAAAAGAAAAAAAAATTCTTATATGAAAAACTTGAAAAATTTTGTTAGGAGTATTGAGGATCTTCCAATGGTGAGAGAATTCCCTGATGTCTTTCCCGAGGAATTAATAAGTTTTCCTCTATAAATAGATAGGTAGAGTTCTGCATCAACGTGGTGCTATGAAAATATTAAAGACTTCTTATAGAATGGAAGAAAATATTGTAGGATTTAAAAGTTTAACTATATGAGCAGTTAGATAGAGGAGTTATCAGATCGAGTAGATCTCTGTGGGGAGCTCCTGTATTATTTATAAAGAATAATGATAGATACTTATGGATGTGTACTAGTTGTAGATAACTATGTTAAGAAAGTTTCTATTAGCATGTTTTACATTCTTGCAACTTATATTATTTTTGATTATTCCAATTATTATTTTATGTGTAGATATCTCCTAACATATTTTAGAAGAATTATTTTTGCTCTTGTGTGCACTAACATTTCAGAAAAATCAAACTCCAAACCATGAAGACTGCAAATCAAAATTCAGCATGCAATCCTTTGTAAATTGAAGTTTTAAATTGTTCTTTAAATTGAGATGGAGTGATTGTAATTGAATGAATAAAAATACACACACACATATAAGGAGATTTTACATAAGTTATACTGATCGTATGGGACGAACCTAGTTTGTACAGGACGATCAGGTCAGTTGTCTCCTCTTGCGAGCAATGGAACGATCAGGAATCAAGAAAATTTTTCTTAGTACTGATCGTCCAGGATGAAATTATTTTCATCCTAGGACGATTTAGGCTCTATAAGAATTTCGTTCAGATAAAATCTATAATCGTTCTAGGACGACTTGGCCTCTGTAAGAATTTCGTCCAGACGAACTCAAAAATCGTCCCAGGAGGATTTCCTCTCTATAAAAATTTCGTTTAGACGAAATTCATAATCGTGCCAGGACGAGTTGTCCTCTGTATAAATTTCATCCAGACGAAATCCTGATTGTCCTGGGACGAAATGAATCAACACTTCACATTCTGGTGGCGATATGCACTTTTTGGGAACCGACCTATGGAATAACTGATCGTCCAGACGAACATAGTTCATACGGGATGATAATCGTGTATGAACATAATTCGTACCAATATTCATAAGGATCGTTTCCAACACTTTAAGTAAAATCGTCCGGGACAATCCACAATCATATGGGACGATCCATTTCGTGATAACTTGAAAATTTTACAGTTTTGGATGATTTTTCTTATCTCTCCTATATAATGTCCAATTTTTACTGCCTCCCAATCTTTTTACTCATTGATCTTCGTGCTTATTGGAAGAAGAGTCAAGGAGAGAGTGTGAGAGAGCATTCAAAGGAGGATTCCTACCATTGGAGCATGAAGGCTTCGCTTGATGTTCAAAGGTAAGATTTCCTACTTGTGATTTGAGATTACTTCACTCTTTTCTTTCTTTCTTCTAGATTTTTTGTGAGGAGATCTATCAAGGATATCAGGTTCTTTGCCCACACTAGGAGAGTGTGAAAGGACGTAGTGTTCTTTTCCCACACTAGGAGAGAGTGAAAGGACGAAGGGTTCTCTACCCACACTAGAAGAGTGTGAAAGGATGTAGGGTTCTCTGCCCACACTAGGAGAGTGTGAAAGGATGGACGGTTCTCTGCCAACATTCGGGATAGTGTAAAAGGATGACGGTTCTCTGCCAATACTGGGGATAGTGTAAAAGGATGACGGTTCTCTGCCGCACCGGGTAGTGGTGGAAAGAGTGTTTGTAAAGGCTTATCCACCTTGCTGTGGGAGCAAAATGAGAGACACTATTGGTATTAGTTCAATACTCAGAGGGTGCCTCTGGAGAGTGGATGTAGCTCTGGTTTAGACCGAACCACTATAACTCTTGTGTCGTTTATTTTTACTTCTTTTTACTTTCTGTGTTTTTCTGTTTAAAAAGTTATGGTTGAAAAACTTTTTATAAAAAATTCATTAAAGTTTATTTTTTGTTCAACTCATCTAAAAGAGGGATAATTTTTAAACTACCAATTCACCCCCCTCTTGGTAGACTTGGGACATTAACTTAGGTTTAACAACCTATTCATTCGACTCAACAAGTGGTATCAGAGCCCTGTTTCAAAATCATAAGTTTAAACTACTTTTTGATTAACATAGATGGCTACATTTGAAAACCGAAACACACATGAGGGTTACTCTATTACTAAGCCTCCACTATTTGACAATATACCTTTTGATTTTTGGAAAACACGCATGTCTACTTTCTTACAGTCAATTGATTATCAGATGTGGATCTTAGTCCAGGAAGGTTATACAAAACAAATTAAATTAGTTAATGGAGTTAGGGTTGAAACACCTTTTGCAGACTAGACCATAGAAGAATGTGACTTAGCACAACTAAATGTTAAATGTTTAAATAATTTCTTTGTGCTTTAAAATCTGAAGACTACATGCGGGTTTCCACTTGTAAAAGTGGAAAGGACATATGGGATAGACTTATATTATTTTTAATGATTCCAAATATTATTTTATGTGTAGATATCTCCTAACACATTTTAGAAGAATTGTTTTTGCTCTTGTGTATACTAACATTTCAGGAAAATCAAACTCCAAATCACGAAGACATCAAATCAAAATTCAGCATACAATCTTTTGTAAATTGAAGTTTTAAATTGTTCTTTAAATTGAGAGGCAGTGATTGTATTTGAGTGAATAAAAATACACACACACATAAGGAAATTTTACATAAGTTGTACTGATCGTACGGGATGAACCTAGTTTGTACTGGATGATCAGGTCAGTTATCTCCTCTTGCGAGCAATGGAACGATCAGGAATCGAGAAAATTTTTTTAAGTACTTATCATCCAGTACAAAATTATTTTCATCCCATGACAATTTGGGCTCTATAAGAATTTTGTTCAGACATAATCTATAATCGTTCCAGGACGATTTGGCCTCTGTAAGAATTTTGTCCAGACTAACTCAAAAATCATCTCAGGATAATTTCCTCTCTGTAAAAATTTCATTCAGATGAAATTCATAATCGTGCTAGGACAAGTTGTCCTCTGTAAAAATTTCGTCCAGACAAAATCCTGATCGTTCCGGGATGAAGTGAATCAACACTTTACATTATGGCGGCGATATGCACTTTTTGGGAACCAACCTATGGAATAACTGATCGTCCAGATGAACTTAGTTCGTACGGGATCATAATCGTGTACGAACATAATCGTACCAATATTCATAAGGATTGTTTCTAACACTTTAAGTAAAATCATCCGGGATGATCCAAGATTGTACAGGACGATCCATTTCGTGATAACTTGAAAATTTTGCAATTTTGGACGGTTTTTCTTGTCTCTCCTAAATAAGGTCCAATTTTTACTGCCACCCAATCTTTTTGCTCATTGATCTTCGTGCTTATTGGAAGAAGAGTCAAGGAGAGAGTGTGAGAGAGCTTTTAAAGGAGGATTTCTACCACTGGAGCGTGAAGGCTTCGCTTGATGTTCAAAGGTAAGATTTCCTACTTGTGATTTGAAATTACTTTACTCTTTTCTTTCTTTCTTCTAGATTTCTTGTGAAGAGATCTGCTAAGGAGATTGGGTTTTCTGCCCACACTAGGAGAGTGTGAAAGGACGTAGGGTTCTTTGCCCACACTAGGAGAGTGTGAAAGGATGAAGGGTTCTCTGCCCACACTAAGAGAGTGTGAAAGGATGTAAGGTTATCTACCCACACTAGGAGAATGTGAAAGGACGGACAGTTCTCTGACAACACTGGGGATAGTGTAAAAGGACGACGGTTCTCTTCCAATACTGGGGATAGTGTTAAAGGATGATGGTTCTCTGCCGCACCGGATAGTGATGGACAGAGTGTTTTTAAAGGCTTCTCCGCCTTGCTGTGGGAGAAAAAGGAGAGACACTATTGGTATTAGTGCAATACTTAGAGGGTGCCTCTAGGGTGTGGATGTAGGTCTGGTTTAGACCGAACCACTATAAATCTTGTGTCATTTATTTTTATTGATTTTTACTTTCTGGATTTTTCTGTTTAAAACGTTGTGGTTCAAAAATTTTTTATAAAAAAATTCATTAAAGTTTATTTTCGATTCAACTCATCTAAAAGAGGGATAATTTTTTAACTACCAATTCACCCTATTGCAAATCAATTTTCATGACTTATGTTTTGATGATTGACAAATACTATTGATTCTCTTGGACTGCATGTTGCTTCTAACTTTTCAGGAATCGAAGCGGACGAACAAACGAAGCCAGTTCAAGATTGCGTAGGTTTAGGGTTGAGTTAGTCTATACTTTATTTTTTCTCTTCTTGAGTCTATTTGTAATGGTCAAAGAGACTGATGCTACGTAACCCTACACACACACACTTGAGAGAATTAAAATTTTTATTTTTACTCATATTGGCCAGGACGATATTTACATCGTCCTGGACGATCAGGCTTAAAACATAAAGTTTAAATATGGATTCTTAATTAAGGCAGCCGTCATTAACAAATCAGCCTAGACGATACGTGTATCGGCCAGGACGATAAGCTCAAAATAGAAAGAAGTTGTCGTCATAGACAATTAAGGTATAATGTATTTTTAAATAATCGGCCAAGACGATCATTGATCGGCCTAGACGATATTCACAAATTATGCCTTAATTGATCAAAAAATCAAGGGATTAATTAAGGATGATTGATATGATCATATCATTCTGGACAATCACAGGATCGGCCAGGATGATCTAATCAAAAACCTTAGTTACTTCAGGACGATAAATATCGGCCAGCTCGAATTCAGGGCTATGCTCTAGACGATTTTCCTCTGATTTGAACTGATCGGCCGGGATGATCGTGAGATCGGCCTAGATGATCAAGCCAATTTTAAATCATCCAATTTGCATTCAGGGCGATGCTCTGGCCGATCTTCTGAGTTTTGTACTGATCGGCCAGGCCGATGTCCATATCGGCCTGGACGATAAAGTCGGCAACTTGCAATTAATGAGCTCCTTTAAAGCTCTTCTATTTAAGAGCTCTTGTTCAACATTTTGAATAACCTTTTGGCTGTTTTCTTGGCTTGAGAAGGCCTTGAGGAGAGAAAGAGAGAGAGGGAGAGAGAGAGGATCTTGTGAGGGGGAGCTTGTGAGGGGATTCACAAGGGTTGCTTCATGGATCGTTCTGCTTCTTCTTCGTCTAGAGTTTCTCGTTCGTGGAAGGGTCGGTAGAGGTAAGGAGTCAGTATCTGGTTGTTGGTTCTCTGCCAGCATCAGGTGGAAGCAAAAGGAGATAGGTTTTCTGCCTTGCCGGGGTGGCAAAAAGGAGATTCTTATAAAGGCTTCTCTGCCTAGCTGTGGGGGCTAAAGGAGAGTCACATTTGCAGTGCAATACTTGGAGGGTGCCTCCAAGGAGTGGACGTAGGACAAGTTGACCAAACCATAATAAATCTCTGTGTTATTATTTTCTTGCTTCCGCACTTTAATATCTACATTGTTTATTTTTCTCGTGGTGTGATTTTGGTTTATGAGATTTTTATTCTTTTTGAAAAGACTTTTTTTAAATACCAATTCACCCCCACTCTCTGTTAGCTTGGGATTAAGTTCATAGGGTTTAACATCCCTAACGAACTTTCAAGTGGTATCAGAGCGGGATTCAAAAATTTAAGTTTGAAAACTTTTTGATTTTGATCTATGGCTAACCTTGGGAATCGTAACACTACGTAAGGGTATTCTATTACCCGACCTCCCCTGTTCGATAACCTACCTTTTGATTTCTGGAAAACCTGCATGTCAATATTTTTACAATCTACTGATTATCGCATGTGGATGCTTATCAAAGAAGGTTATTCTCCACCTTCTCGTGAAATTAATGGTGTTAAAACTGAAGTTGCTTTTACTGAATGGACTTTCGATGAACGAGATTTAGCTCAATTGAATGCAAAATATTTGAACTATTTTTTCTGTGCTTTAAAATCTAAGGATTACATGCGTGTCTCTACTTGCAAAACTGGTAAAGAAACTTGGGATAAGTTGTGTATCACTTATGAAGGCACTAATGAAGTTAAACAATCCAGTTTGAATTTTCTCTTGCATGATTATGAACTTTTTCGTATGAAACCTCATGAATCAATTTCTGACATGTATACTAGGTTTACTCAGATAGTTACTTCACTGCATGCATTAGGAAAAGAACTTTCAAACTATGAAAAAGTAAATAAAATTTTGAGATGCTTGCCTTCGTCATATGATGCTAAAATCACTGCAATCACTGAATCTAAGGATTTGAACACTTATTCTATTGATAACTTACTTGGCTCACTCATTGCTTACGAGCAAGGGGTGAATCAAAGAAATCTTCTAAATGCGGTTGAGAAGAAAGAAGAACTGAGAAAAAAATAGCTTGCTG